>NC_133383.1:32464057-32569871 GCF_049309525.1 Garra rufa
TGAGACCGTCATATTTGTTTAAATAGTTTTTAAAATAATTTTATGAACGGTTGTGTATATGTGTATATATATATCTATCTGTTAATATAGTTCTAAATCCGTAGCTCAGGTTCATTGAGCAATTGCTTTGCTTATATTTTTTGGATGGAGGCTGCGAGGGAGTCCCCTTTTCTCTATTCGAGGTTACTTTGATAGATAGGTTTTTTTTCTCACTCCTTATGCTGCCCAGCAGCTCCACTGTTCGTATGCAGTTTTTTCCCCGGCTTCATTTGGGGAAGCTGTTGAGATGGGAGGGGTGAGTGGTTTTTGTTTTTTTTCTTTGTTGTGTATGTAGTGTGTTGTATCTGTGTACCTCCTTCAATGGCTACTATCTCTCCAAATTCACTTTCAGCAGCCACTACATTATATATAAATATTATACGTTATGACTTGTCTTTATCTAAAATTACAGCATCACCCTTGCCAGCTGGAATGTCCGGGGATTAAATAATCAGATTAAAAGAGCCAAAGTTTTTTCTTATTTAAAGTCTGGATGTCACACCCTCAGCACGTTCCCTCAGTCCCAATCACCACGATCCACCATCAATCAGCCAATCCCCACTGCACCACACCCGTGAACCATCACCAGAGTTCTAATCACCGTCACCTGCACCAGCAATCACCACTCCCTTTATATACTTACCTCTGCCATTCACTCACCGGCTGGAATCAAAGTTACATGGACACCTCTTCCTGTTGTCTCTCCTGTGCTCCTCGTGGACTGCTTCTGTGTTATCCTGTGAAACACATTAACCGCTTTAAGGGAAGTGACTTTTGCTCTTGCTACGATACTGATGAACTTGAACTCACCTGTTGTGTTGTGTTTGAAGACTCGGCTCCCGAGACCCATACTCACCTGTTTTCACGTGTTTGAACTGTGCACCATTGTCAATAAATATCACGAAAGATACTCACCCTCTCCCTTTGTGTGTGGACGTGACAGGATTCCAGCCCCGAAAAAATAACTTACTACATCACTCATGGAGGCGAGCGCAGCAATCACCGATGCCACTCCCGATCCATTTGCTGATATGGTAAATGTCCTTCGTCAATCTCTACCCGCCGCTCCTACGACGATTTCCAACACTCCCCTCTCTCGTCCCGTGAGTTATTCCGGTGATCCGGGTGGCTGTAATGGTTTCCTCCTTCAAAGTTCCCTCTATATTGAAGCTAACGCGCACCATTTTCCAAATGAAATCTCTAAAATATCATTTATGATTTCCCTCCTCACTGGACAGGCGCTTCAATGGGCGGAAGCGCTCTGGAGTTCAAGAAGCACTGCACTAACTTCATATAATGCGTTCGTCTCTCACTTTAAGGAAGTGTTTGGAGCTGCTCTCACTCCCCTCTCAGTGCACGACGAATTGATTACTCTGAGTCAAGGTACGTCCAATATACACGAGTACACCTTGCGCTTTCGCTCCCTAGCGGCCAACAGTGGTTGGAACCAAGTCGCTCTCCTGGCAGCCTATCGTAAGGGACTCAAACCCCAAATCCGCAAGCACATGGTCATTTACGATGACAACGTACCCCTAGAGACTTTTATTAAGAAGGCTACTGGCATTTCACAACATCTCTCTGCCTGTCCCTCTACGATGTCTGTGCCTAGTTTCCTCCCACGCCGAGCGCCTTCACCCCAACAAGACACTGAGGAACCTATGATTACCGACTCCTATCGTCTGGACCCTGCTGAGAGGAAACAACGAATTAACAACCATCTGTGCCTATATTGTGGAGAAGCCTCGCACTTCATCAACGCCTGCCCAGTCCGCCCACCTCGTCCAATGGTGAGTACCGTATCTATTACCCCAGCCATGTCTCTCTTACCTCATATCACTGCTGAACTAATAGTGAACTCTCGTACTCTCCCCATCTATGTGCTCGTGGATTCCGGAGTGGCTGGCAATTTTATCTCCTCACATTTCATTACCAAACATCGAATTCCCACCGTCCTAAACGAAGTCAAATATCAAATCACCACCATCCAAAACTCACCATTGGGCGATGGTAAGATATCCCAGAGAACCAAGAAAATAACTCTCATCTACCGACATAACCATTGTGAACACCTAACCCTCCTAGTACTCCCCCGAGCAAATGTTGATGTCATCCTGGGCAGACCTTGGCTTGTAAAACACCAACCCCGCATTGATTGGAGCACAGGAGAGATCCTAGAATGGAGTAAGGAGTGTGAGAGCCACGGTTACCGTTCTCCCTCGTCGGTTTCAAAACCTCCATACCACCCTATTCCTCTTCACGCCACCACCATCGAGAGTCCCACCACTCATTCCTCCATCACCATTCCCACCATATATCAACCATTTTCGGACGTCTTCAGTAAGGAAAGAGCCACACAACTACCACCGCACCGGCCCTGGGATTGTAGTATTGACCTACTGCCAGACGCCAGATTGCCTCATGGGAAGATCTACCCCCTTTCACGTCCTGAGCAGGAGGCTATGGAGAACTACATCCAGGAGGCTCTCCAACAGGGGTTCATCAGACCTTCCACATCTCCAGCAGCGTCCAGTTTCTTCTTCGTCCCCAAGAAGGACGGTGGACTCCGGCCCTGCATCGACTATCGGGTATTGAATGACGCCACGGTGAAATTTGCCTACCCACTTCCACTAGTTCCAGCGGCCTTGGAGGAGCTGCGGGAAGCCCGCATTTTCACCAAACTCGACCTCCGCAGTGCCTACAACCTGATCCGTATCCGGGAAGGGGACGAGTGGAAAACCGCCTTCATTACCCCGACTGGCCACTATGAATATCAGGTGATGCCCTATGGCCTGGCCAACAGTCCGTCCATATTTCAAAATTTCATGAACAAAATCTTCCGTGACTATCTCCATCGTTTTGTTATTATCTACATAGACGATATTCTGATTTATTCACGCAACCTGAAGGAACACCAAGACCATGTTCGCCAGGTTCTCCAACGCCTCCGTGAATATCAGCTCTACCTGAAGTCGGAGAAATGCGAATTCCATCAACCCACCGTCTCCTTCCTCGGATACGTGATCTCTGCGGAGGGAGTTCGCATGGAGACCGGTAAGGTGGATGCAGTGGCCACATGGGTGGAACCAAAGACGGTGAAGGAACTTCAGCGCTTCTTAGGGTTCGCCAACTTCTACCGACGCTTTATAAGGAACTACAGTCTCCTCTCAGCACCACTCACTTCCCTCTTAAAGGGAGGACGACGGGTGCTACAATGGACCCCTGAAGCCCAACGAGCCTTCGACCATCTCAAGCTCATGTTCACCTCAGCTCCCATCCTCAAGCATCCTGAACCTTCGAAGCCTTTCGTAGTGGAAGTGGATGCGGCGGACGTAGGCGTGGGAGCCATTCTGTCCCAGTGGTCTGATGAACCCCGATCCCTCCATCCGTGTGCGTACTATTCCAAAAAACTCACCCCAGCTGAACAGAACTATGGCATAGGAGACCGCGAACTGCTGGCAATAAAGCTAGCCCTCGAGGAGTGGCGACACTGGTTAGAGGGAGCCCAGTTCCCCTTCACCGTGATAACCGATCACAAAAACCTCCAGTACATTCAACACGCCAAAAGATTAAATGCCCGACAAGCTCGCTGGTCACTATTCTTTGCCCGTTTCAACTTCCAGATCACGTACCAACACGGCCACAAGAACACCAAGGCAGACGCACTATCCCGTATGTATTCACCAGAACCTACCGTTGACACTCCTGACCCTATTCTACCTCCATCTGTCTTCCTAGCACCCATTCTGTGGCAACTCGACGAGGACATTCGGACCGCCACCTTCGAGGAACCTGCACCACCGGAACTCCCCCCGGGTCGCACCTATGTCCCAAGCCGTTATCGACTCCCTCTATTGGATAGTACGCACACGTCCCCTGGCTCAGGACATCCTGGCAGTAGGCGAACCCTCTCGCTCCTCCAACAGAAATATTGGTGGCCCAACATGACCAGGGAAGTGGAACGGTACGTCCAAGGATGCTCGGTCTGCGCCGTCAACACTACACCACGCCGCTTACCCGAAGGTAAACTCCAACCTTTGCCCATTCCCCGCCGACCCTGGACACACCTGGGGGTCGATTTTGCCACGGACCTACCTCCCTCTCAGGGTTATACAACAATTTTAGTGGTTGTTGACCGCTTTTCAAAAGCTTGCAAACTAATCCCTCTCAAAGGTCTCCCCACAGCATTAGAAACCGCGGAAGCACTGTTCCACAATGTGTTCCGGAACTACGGGCTTCCAGAGGATATCGTGTCCGACAGAGGGCCTCAGTTCATCTCCAGGGTCTGGCGGGCCTTCTTCAGACTACTGGGTACAACAGTCAGCTTATCATCCGGATACCACCCTCAAACCAACGGGCAGACCGAACGGAAGATACAGGAAATCTCCCGTTACCTTCGGACGTACTGTTCCCAACATCAGAACACCTGGAGCCAGTATCTGCCGTGGGCTGAGTATGCGCAAAATTCCCTCCGTCAGACATCTACTGGTTTAACCCCCTTCCAATGTCTTTTAGGCTATCAACCTGCACTGTTCCCATGGACGGGAGAAACCTCTGAAGTGCCTGCGGTAGATCACTGGTTCCGGGAGAGCGAGAGGGTGTGGGACTCAGCTCATGTCCATCTCCAACGGGCAGTACGGAGGCACACGGAGAACGCCAATCGCCGCAGGTTACCCAATCCAGTTTACCTCCCTGGAGACCAGGTATGGCTCTCAACCCGGGACATACGCCTCCGTCTGCCCAGCAAGAAGCTGAGTCCCCGCTACATAGGGCCCTTCACCGTCCACTCACAGATAAACCCCGTCACCTACCGTCTTAACTTGCCTCCACACTATAGGATCGCTCCCACGTTTCACGTCTCCCTGCTCAAACGTCACACTGAACCTCTGTTCCCTTCCTCTGCAGAATCGGAGTCACCTCCTCCTCCAGACCCACCTGAAGTCCTCGGAGACAACATCTACCAAGTCCAAGAGATCCTAGACTCCCGGCGGCGGAACGGCCAACTCCAATACCTCATAGACTGGGAGGGGTTCGGACCCGAGGAGAGATCGTGGATACCCCGTGACGACATCCTAGATCCTGCTCTCCTCGAGGAGTTCCACCAACAACATCCCGAACGCCCAGCTCCCAGAATGTCGAGGTCGTCCCCGTCGCCGCCCTTGGGTGCCAGGAGTCACCCGTGGAGGAGGGGGTGATGTCACACCCTCAGCACGTTCCCTCAGTCCCAATCACCACGATCCACCATCAATCAGCCAATCCCCACTGCACCACACCCGTGAACCATCACCAGAGTTCTAATCACCGTCACCTGCACCAGCAATCACCACTCCCTTTATATACTTACCTCTGCCATTCACTCACCGGCTGGAATCAAAGTTACATGGACACCTCTTCCTGTTGTCTCTCCTGTGCTCCTCGTGGACTGCTTCTGTGTTATCCTGTGAAACACATTAACCGCTTTAAGGGAAGTGACTTTTGCTCTTGCTACGATACTGATGAACTTGAACTCACCTGTTGTGTTGTGTTTGAAGACTCGGCTCCCGAGACCCATACTCACCTGTTTTCACGTGTTTGAACTGTGCACCATTGTCAATAAATATCACGAAAGATACTCACCCTCTCCCTTTGTGTGTGGACGTGACACTGTTGCTGCTGACATATTATTTTTACAAGAGAGGCATATAAGGCACTCTGAACAAAGGCGACTGAGATGCAGTTGGATCTCTCAGGTATTCCAGTCTTCTTTTTCATCCAAGGCCAGAGGGGTAGCTATTTTAATTCGCAAATCTGTTCCTTTTAAGCACATATCGACATATCAGTGATCCTAATGGTCGTTATGTAATTGTATCAGGCCTACTTTCCTCAACTCATGTTACATTGCTGAATGTGTATGGACCTAATTTTGATGATCCCACTTTTTTCCGCAAAGTTTTTAATCTTTTGCCAACCACTGTAAACACACATTTGATAATAGGTGGCGATTTCAACTTAGTTTTAGACCCTGTTCTAGACAAATTTCCTTCACGCGCTGATATATCCTTGACTAATTCTGCCATTGTTCTTAATGATCTGATGGCTTCCCTTGACCTTGTTGATATCTGGAGATTAAAATATTCAACAGACAAGCAGTACACTTTTTTTTTCGCAGGTTCACAAATCATACTCTAGGATAGATTTCTTTTTAATCGACTCTATTCTATTATGATGTTTAATTGATTTAACATATGAAATTATTTTAATTTCTGATCATTCAGCTGTGACACTTTCCCTAGATCTGTCAGAGATTAGGCCCAGCTATAATTGGCGGTTTAATCCTTCCCTGCTTTTGGACTCTGGGTTCTGTGAGCATTTAACAGAGTTGCTTGTTGACGGACGCGGTGACCGCGCTCTCTGTTCCGGACGCGGCGGTGACCGCGCTCTCTGTTCCGGACGCGGCGGTGACCGCTCTCTCTGTTCCGGACGCGGCGGTGACCGCTCTCTCTGTTCCTGACGCGGCGGTGACCGCGCTCTCTGTTCCGGACGCGGCGGTGACCGCGCTCTCTGTTCCGGACGCGGCGGTGACCGCGCTCTCTGTTCCGGACGCGGCGGTGACCGCTCTCTCTGTTCCGGACGCGGCGGTGACCGTTCTCTCTGTTCCGGACGCGGCGGTGACCGCGCTCTCTGTTCCGGACGCGGCGGTGACCGCGCTCTCTGTTCCTGACGCGGCGGTGACCGCTGACGTTCTTCTAGCGGCGAGGCCAGTTCGCGTTCCTCTGACGGCGGTGTCCGCGGACATTCCTCTGGCGGCGAGGCCAGTTCACGTTCCTCTGACTGCGGTGCCCGCGGACGTTCCACTGGTGGCGAGGCCAGCTCACGTTCCTCTGGCGGCGAGACCAGCTCACGTTCCACTGGCTGCGGTACCCGCGGACGTTCCACTGGCGGCGAGGCCAGCTCACGTTCCTCTGGCGGCGGTGTCCGCTCACGTTCCTCCGCTGCACGGGCCTGGCCCGCCATCCCTCCCCCTGATGCACCTTCCACCGTTCCTCCTCCCTCCAGAATTTTTGTTTTGGGAACGTCTGGTAGCCGTTCCCTAGAGAGGGGGTACTGTCATGATCGGGGCTGTCGGTTTTCCCTCAGCCACCTGAGGTCGCTGTTTGCACTGCACTCCTCTGATTGTTCACGTCTGTTTTGTCATTTGCATTGATTACACTCACATCTGTTCACAATTATCATTTGGACTATAAGAACTCTTACTTCTCACTCCTGCTTCATGTCTGCATTGTCTTTATGTTCTGTTGTGTTTCTAGTATTCTTGTTCCTGGCTTTTGACCGTGTTTCTTGTTTTGTTGAGTTTATGTTTAGTCTGCCGTGTTGGCTTTTGGTTTGTTTATTTGTTTGTTTATTTGTGTTTATTTAATAAAATCATTCTCTCCCTGCATTTGGACCCAGACCTCCCTTACTCAACCGTGACACATTGGGGGGGTTAGGTTTGCCAAATTTTCAACATTACTACTGGGCTGCCAATTGTAGAGCCTTAACCTTTTGGCAGGACCCATGTCCTGATAGTCTTCTAGCTGATCTCCCTTCATGGCTTGTGATTGAGCGGGGTGCTTTAAACTCATCTCTCTTCTTGTTGCTATTTGCTGCCCCAGAGAAATCTAATGCTGCAGTTAGATCCCACTTCATAATTAATAACTCTCTCAGGATATGGCATCAGATTAGTAAGACATTCAAACTGCCAATTACCTCCTTTTTTGCTCCTGTCTGTCGTAACCTGGCCTTTAAACCCTCACTACTATACCCGGTGTTCATAGGTTGGGCGAGAAAAGGAATACTCACCTTGAGAGATCTATATATAGACAACAATTTTGCCACATATTCTCAACTAAAGGAGAAATTCGACCTTCCTGCTTCGCACTTCTTTAGATACCTACAAATTAGAAATTATGTTCGTTCCACTTTGCCAAACTTTGAAACTCTGTCAGCTGATAATGAATTACACAAACTACTTACTTGCGTTCCCAATAACCCAAAGTTAGTCACAAAATTTGTAGATTTTTTTACAAGTCAGTTAGACATTTCTACTAATCATCTGAAAAACGATTGGGAAAAGGAACTGGGTATTCATGTCTCTGAGGAAGACTGGGCAAAGTGTCTTCAAAATATATACACCTGCTCTATCAATGCGAAGCACCAACTTATTCAGTACAAGGTGTTACATAGATTGCACTATTCTAGGGTTAAACTTAATACTTTTTATCCATCTCTTTCCTCTCTCTGTAATAAGTGTGAATCTACTGAGGGTTCGCTTGGCCATCTTTTTTGGGCATGCCCTAAAATTGGTGAATTCTGGTCAGAAGTTTTTCAATTTCTTTCAGAAGTCAATGCTTGTGAGCTGCCCTTAGATCCTGCAACTGCTGTTATTGGCTGGTCAGCCTCCTTGTGGCATCTTAACAATGCTTTTCGTGTCCCAATACAGTATGGTATGTTGATTGCAAAAAAATCTATTCTTTGCATGTGGAAGAATAAGTCAAGGCCACTATTCAAGATCTGGTTGTCTGAACTCTCCTCCACCCTTCATGTAGAAAGGCTTAGATATAGTATGTCTGGAAATATAGATCTATTTGAAGCTTCTTGGAGGCCTCTTTTCAATCACCTGTTAAAAATTTCCGATAATCGCGACACTACTTAAATTCTTGTAATTGTAACTTGATTTTGTGTAAATTCAGTGTCGGTGTTAATACACCATTTCTTTGTGTTCGTTTTCTCACTTAATCACTTGTTAAAACTAACGATAGTGCTGACACCTGCAAATCTATTTGCTCTCTATTTTTATTTTCACTTTCCCTATCACTCTTGCTTTAAGTATCTAGTTGATTATATATTAATATTTGTATTTTTACTGTCATTATTACTCCATAATGTCACTTTGAGTAAAAGTCCTTGCCTTTATACAGTGCTGTAGTTGACTGCTGAATTGAATCTATCTGAAGGAGATGTTTGTTTGTTTTTGTGTTTTTTTTACACTTGAGTAGGTGTGTTTTGTCTTGTTTTGTGATTGTGTTTTTTTTTTTTGTATGTCTGAAAATTGAAAAATACCTCAATAAATATAATAAAAAAAACAGTATTTATATAGTCTAGTCTATTAATTAGACGAAACAAAATAAAATATATGTTCAATTCAACCTTTAAACTACATTCCAGTAAAAATCAGTCATATCGCATATGTCAAGCATTTACAGTATCATTTACATGAACGTTAAGTAAAGAGAGCCAAATTAAGGGGGGAAAACGAATATAAACGAAAATAAAAATATATACAATAATAATAGGCTAATAATAATATTAGTAATAGTAATAATAATGATAATGATAATAATATTAATACAAATACGGAAAAAAGACTATTAGTTAATAGAAGGAATGTAGGCCTATTTTACTGTGTGACGATAAATTATTTCCAAATGAAACTACTGTCACAGTCCTGTCTGTTCATCTGGTCTCCCCCTGTCATTTTGTCACTATTTGGTTGTGCCCTCATTTGCCCTCATTCCCCGTCACCTGTGTGTCATTATTAGTCATCTGTGTCACCTGTGTTTTACCTATTATCACCATTTATAAGTCTGTCTCTGTCCTTAGCACTCTGTCGGTCTTTACATTGTTTAGATGTTTTACGTGTGTGGATGTTCCTGCCTGTTCTGCTTGTCACACTTGAAGATTTACATTAAATATCACTTTTGTTTGTTATCTCGTGTCCCGTCTCGTCAGTCCAGCACGCTAACCCTGACAGAAAGACCGACCCAAACAGTTTCACGGCGTGTTTCCCTGCTTTATTTTCCGGTTTGTTCTGAGTTTAGTTTTTTTTTTCCTTAATGGATATCCCTGCCGTCTACATCATCCTCCTGGAGCAGGGGAACCGCTCTCTCGAGGACCACACAAGAGACTTTGTGTTCCTCGCGCCACAGACGCATTACCCGGACAGCTGCCTGTGCACGTTCTTCCGTGCTGGACTAAACATCGCCACGAAAGCGCAGCTGTCCGGGGAGGGTCCTCGAGAGAGCTTCGCCGATTACGTTGAGTGGGTGCTGGCGTCCTGTGGATCGTCATGGACTGTGGACATCATCGAGAAGGACGTCAGCCCCACTCCAGACCCAGAGCCCAGCCAACCATCACCCCGACATGCAGAGTATGAGCCCGAAATCATCACCGCGGACGGAGAGCCTGAGCCCGGAACGACAGCGATATGGAGCGCCGACGAGCTCAAAACCTCCGACCAAGAGCGTGAGCCGACCTCTGCGACGTTGGAGTGCTGCGGGTGAGCATGAGCTACACTCTGGGGACCTAATAGACTTTTTCTTAGAAACACTGGCCTGCCTGAACTTCCCACCCACCCACCCTCTTCTGCCTATGCCTGGATCTCCGCTGGTTCTGTCCAGCCATCCTGAATCTCCGCTGGTTCCGTCCAGCCGTCCTGAATCCCCGCTGGTTCCGTCCAGCCATCCTGAATCTCCGCTGGTTCCGTCCAGTCGTCCTGAATCTCCGCTGGTTCCATCCAGCCATCCTGAGTCTCCGCTGGTTCCGTCCAGCCGTCCTGAATCTCCGCTGGTTCCGTCCAGCCGTCCTGAATCTCCGCTGGTTCCGTCCAGCCGTCCTGAATCTCCGCTGGTTCCGTCCAGCCATCCTGAATCTCCGCTGATTCTGTCCAGCCATCCTGAGTCTCCGCTGGTTCCGTCCAACCATCCTGAATCTCCGCTGGTTCCGTCCAGCCTTCCAGAAACCCCGCTGTCACCTGTCAGTCCCCCTGCTCACCCTCAGTCCTCCATCTGTGCAGTGGGCTCGCCGCAGGTCTGCCAGCTTCCATCGGCGTCTCGGCTGGAGGATCACTCATCTCCACCTCCAGCCTCAGAGTCCAGAACTCCGCCTCGGCCCTCCGACCCTGCGGCTCCACCACGGCTCTCAGCTCCCTCATCTTCAGCGTCGCCCGTCGGCCCACCAGCTCCACCGGGCTTCCTCGTCCCTCCGGCTCCGCCTTGGTCGGTTGTCGTCCCGCCATCGCCTACGGACTCTACTCCTCTGGCTACGCCTCGTCGCTCCGTCCCATCGGCTCCGTTGGGCTCCTCCCTCCCCCCGGCTCCACCTCAGTCCTCTGTCGCTCCGGCTCCACCGCGGTCCTCTGGATCCCCGCCTCTGCCCTGGTCGCCAGAACCTCTGGCTCCGCCTTGGCCCTCCGGATCCTCGGTGTCGCCCAGGATCTTCAGCTCTCCGTCTCCGCCTCGGGCTCATCCTCCACCTGCTCTGCCTCTGTCGGTCGGACCCCTGGAGTCGTCAGCCCGTCCTCCACCATGGCTCCTCCCTCCGTCGGCTCCACCATGAATCTTCATGGCTGTGGCCTGGGTCTTGCTCTGTGCCTCTTGCTCCGGGTCCCTCCTGTTTCCTCCCTGGCTCCTCCCACCTTCGTCGCCCCCCTGGACTCTGTTGACTTTGTTTGTTGTCCCTCATGGACTCTGTTTTTTCGCCCCTCTTCTTTTTTTAGTTGTTTCCCACGACGCGAGGACGCGCCTTTTCGGAGGGGGATGTAATGTCACAGTCCTGTCTGTTCATCTGGTCTCCCCCTGTCATTTTGTCACTATTTGGTTGTGCCCTCGTTTGCCCTCATTCCCCGTCACCTGTGTGTCATTATTAGTCATCTGTGTCACCTGTGTTTTACCTATTATCACCATTTATAAGTCTGTCTCTGTCCTTAGCACTCTGTCGGTCTTTACATTGTTTAGATGTTTTACTTGTGTGGATGTTCCTGCCTGTTCTGCTTGTCACACTTGAAGATTTACATTAAATATCACTTTTGTTTGTTATCTCGTGTCCCGTCTCGTCAGTCCAGCACGCTAACCCTGACAACTACGTGAATAATTCACTCTTCAATGATTTGCCTATTAATTAAACTAAATAAAATACAATATATGTTAAATTTAGCCTTTAAACTGCATTCCAGTAAAAACCCCAGTCATAGAACCTTTACAGTAGCCTATCATTTACATTCAGAATGTTATGTAACGTGTTCAAAATGAAGCAAAAAATAACGAATATAAACGAATAATACAAATATTACAGAAAAAAGAAGGTCAGTTAATGGACAAGACTGTGGGATGCATAAAATGTTTCTTGCAGGGCTATTTAATTTGAAGTACATGTAATATTTATTCATGATACACTTGTGAAAGCTGTCTACATTGCGCACAGACAGCATTAGCATATACAGCATCGCCTATATAATTATTTAATATTGTATTTATTTCTATAACAATTAATATAATAATTTCTTAACTCAAAATAAAATATTAATAAACCTATCTCTGATAATCCTGGGTTACTATGGTCACGCAGGTTTGTTTATGCATTAAACTCGTGGCCACGAGAAATGCATGTTGAGAAAAAATATATTTCACGAAAATAATATAAAGATTACAAAACAAAGAAAACAAATGGAACAAACTCACGGAAAGAAATATTAAGCAGCATCCTTCATGTTTTCTTTATTCAGCAAATACTTTACAGTTTTGAATTATGTTCAGCTTCTGTTTTCATGACCATAAATGACAGAGTTTTTTTTTTTTTTTTTTTTTTTTTTTTAGAAAAACGTCCGAACACCGGTCTCAAAAGTAGAAGCGAAAGTCTTGTTTCCACCAGCGCGGCATTTTTTTCTTCACCGTAATTGATGGATGTCTAAAATATAAAAATAAGGAGACGCCTAAAACATATACATACATACATTTCTTAAAATAATAACATCTGAACTTTGTACACAACAATATGGCAACGACTTTACAACAGGACACATTATTTTATTTTAAAGTAGCGTGTACACCAATGGATTTCAGATGTCGGGATATTTCTTGAGTAGAACTTCCAGCAG
The DNA here is from genome assembly GCF_049309525.1 of Garra rufa. NCBI lineage: Eukaryota > Metazoa > Chordata > Actinopteri > Cypriniformes > Cyprinidae > Garra > Garra rufa. Next base: position 32,476,983 of record NC_133383.1, read on the forward strand.
ACCTTCTTGGGAATGCAGCTTGCTGATTTTGGTCATTGTGAGATGACTTTACACGTGGATGGACTGTATTTATCCGTACAGTGTGTCAGGGCTGTGGACACTAATTTTTTTGTGAAAAGAGTGGAGCGTGTGAGGAAAAGCTTTCCCCTTCTCCCTGGCATGCATTTGAATGCTGAATTCGAAATGAAACTGAATGCTAGACAGTCGGAATCCGCCCCCCACACCCCCAAAAGAGTCTCCAATAATATGTTGATTACAAGGCAACAGACAGCATTCAGCCCCCCCACCCCCACTCTGCTATTCATAAACATTTCGCTCTTTATACTGCATGCCGCTGATGGCCTCATTAACTGCTACTTTTCAGAAAACTGAGAAAAAAAAAAAGAAAAAAAAACTTCCCTCTGGTTTCCCAGACCAGACTTAGGCCTAGTTCCAGGCTAAAATGATGTAAATCAGAGCTGTTTAAAGAGGAATAAAAAAAATAAAAAAACTTCACTACTGATCTTTGGTCGGATATTCAACCCCGCAGTTCGTGACTGGAAGCTGATAAGAGACAGACTTAACAAACTTCTCCGAAATAGAAGAACTACTTTTCCACTTTAAAAAAAAAAAAAAAAAAGAAAAGAAAGAAAGGGAAAAAAATTGCATAACTCACTGGAGCACTTTTGATACTTAACAATTGTATTCGTTGTCAGTCATATAATAAAAGCTTGATTGTTTTGAAAAGTGATCCTTCTGTTTATTTGTCTAAATTATTTTCTATATTAGGATATAATACTAGGCTATAGTATTTACATGGACATTAGGCCAAATCTACATGGGTTTCTTCCCTTTCCCTTCACTTATTTTTTTAAGGAAAAATAAATAATAAATAAAAAATAAACTGCATGGGCAGCACGCCATCATAATGTACAGCATCAAAAATGTAAGAACAAATCTAAAGAAAATAATAATAATACATAAAATAAATTATTAACACTCCTAAAAGTACAGTATAGTTTTTTATTGCTCATCTCTACCCAAATCAATCAAATCTAGTGTAAAATTTATTTTGTAGTTTTGTACTTGTTTTTTTTTTTTCTCTTTTGTTTTGTTAATTTATTATTCATTAAGAAAATTATATTTCGCATATGAGCATTTTTCTTTCTTTAACATACAACTTTTTTGGGTTTTTCTCTGTGCACAAGCTCTGCATGTGATGTGCGTGACGTTCTGATGTTTCTGCTGCTTTTTGCTTGTGTACAATTAACCCCTCAAAACGAATTTAGCTGTTTTTAATGTGTCACAGCCACATATCAATTTAATTTAAATGTAATTTAACACAATCTTGTCGGTTAATAATAAATAAACGCCGTCAGTTGTCGTTTTGAAAAAAAAAAAAAAAACTGAAATTAACATTTCTATTTCCAATGCAGTCTAATAAAAGTTCATCAGGAAAAAAATAAAAGAAAATAATAATAAAACTGATCCTGCTTATGAATAAATTTTTGCTTGATGATGAAGTATCTAAATAGTCTATAGCAGTGTTTCCCAAACTTTTTTTCTGGGGACCCACATTTTAAAGTCGATAAATCCTTGTGACCCAATAAACATTAGGCCCATATAGTTCATATATTACGAACAGAATTTATGCATTAACAAAATATGTATGCCCATTTTTAAGGTCAGTTAAGCTTCCACTTAACTATTTAAAAGATATACAGATATTTGACAAAGCACAGTTTTTTTTATTTACCTGTTGTTGACAATAAGTAAAATGCAGAGGTGAAATGAGAAAGGAAGGGTTGACAGGGCATCTCATTGTTTTCATATTCTCATCATTACAGTGTACACAATTTATACTTAATGAGACAAAGTGCAAAATAGGGCAGTTAATCATTTGTTTTTCTTCCTATCATCAATAAAACCAGACAGAATCAATGCATGCCTTTCATATAACATTCAATGCTTTGCACATCTATCAGAATAATATGAACATTAAGTTACATCAAAAACAAGTTTCTGTCACGCTGCAGAATAATAAATCCAATGGGAACAGGCAGACACAGGAACATGGAGAGGAAACATCAGGATAACATTAAAGACCGACAACCGTACTGGGGAAAACACACAACTTAAATAACCAGACTAATTACAAACACAGGTGCAGACAATGAGGGAAAAGGCGCGTCCACGCGCCGACCGAACTACAAAGTCCTTAGGAGGGGGTTTGGGTGGAGGACGTTCTTCCGGAAGGGGGGCCAGGAATGAAGTCCAGAAAGGTGACAGAAATGTCCATGGAGGGGATGACGGAGGGAGGAGCCAAGGAGGTGACAGGAGGGGGCTGGAGTAGGAGGAGCCAGGTGAGACCCAGAACGCAGCCAAGATGGAATGCCACGGTGGAGCCGATGGAGGGAGGAGCCATGGTGGAGGAGAGGCTGACGACTCCATGGGGCCGACCGACGGAGGCGGAGCAGGTGGTGGGAGAGCCCGAGGCAGAGACGGAAAGCCGAAGATCTTGGGTGACACCGCGGATCCGGAGGGCCAAGGCGGAACCCAAGGCTCTGGCGACCAAGGCGGAGATGGAGATCCGGAGATCCGCGGCGGAGCCGGAGCGACAGAGGGCTGAGGCTGTGCCCGCGGGAGGGAGGAGATCCAATGAGCCAGTGGGACGGAGCGACGAGGCACAGCCAGAGGAGTATAGTCCTGAGGCGAAGGTGGGGCGACGACTGACCAGGGCGGAGGCGGAGGGCCGATGGAGCCCGGTGGAGCTGGTGGATCGACGGGCGACGGCGGAGACGAGGGAGCAGAGAGCCGGGGTGGAGCCGCAGGGTCGGAGGGCCGAGGTGGAGTCCAGGACTCTGAGGCTGGAGGCGATGGTGAGGGATCCTCCAGCCTCAGAGTCCTGGACTCCGCCTTGGCCCTCCGACCCTGCGGCTCCACCCCGGCTCTCTGCTCCCTCGTCTCCGCCGTCGGTCCACCAGCTCCAACGGGCTCCATCGACCCTCCGGCTCCGCCCTGGTCAGTCGTCGCCCCACCTTCACCTCTGGACTCTACTCCTCCGGCTGCGCCTCGTCGCTCTGTTCTACCGGCTCTGTGGACCTCCTCCCTCCCGAGGGCACAGCCTCGGTCCTCTGTCGCTCCGGCTGCGCCGCGGACCTCCGGACCTCCATCTCTACCTTGGTCGCCAGAGCCTTGGGTTCCGCCTTGGCTCTCCGGGTCCTCGGTGTCGCCCATGACCATCGGCTTTCCGTCTCCGCCTCGGGCTCTACCACCACCTGCTCTGCCTCCATCAGTCGGCCCCATGGAGTCGTCAGCCTTTCCTCTACCATGGCTCCTCCCTCCGTCTGCTTCGCCCTGGGGGCTGTTTCGCGCCGTCCCTCTTCTGCTCCTGCTCCATTATCTCTGGGGACTGTATTTGGAGTGTCTGGAAGCCGCTCTTAGGTGGGGGGCTCTGTCACGAATTGAGCCTCTGTCGTCCTGTTATCATGAACTCTTGCACTACACATCATGGACTTCATCCCCCACAAGCCACTGCACTAATCACTGCTCACACCTGCTCCTCGTGACCCACTGCACTGATTGCTGCACGCATCTGTTCCTCATCACACTGACTGCTTATAAGCCACTCACACACACAGCCTCTTCTCTGACATACTGTGACTAACAATAGAACCATAAAATACACCAAACATGCATTATAAGTACAAAATGAAACAATTTTATTTGTGTGCTTGTAACCCAGATCTTCAGAATCCATACGATTTGCGAGGACCAGACCCAAATTCAAGCCTTTATCTGGCGATCTTCATCTCCATCCCGAGCAGCGAGTCCAGCAGAATCAGCCATAAACCCATGCTTAAGTGCATTTTGCGACAGGAAAACCGGACGTTCATTGGCTCTCGCCTGGATTCGTCACAGATTACGACATGCCGTGTTTCTGGTGAGATGTGTTGGAATGATGCGCGGCGCCTTCATGGAGTGGATCAAGACAATAATCTGGATAATATTTTCAGCTATTAAAAATTTTAATTCTGCTCTCATCCTACTGCACCTCAAACCTACTGTATTTCGCCAGAGAGGACTGCGGCTGCAAACGCATCGTTTTTTGGATTACTTTTTTGTACAGCTGTTGACATTTTTGCAATAAATAAATGATGATGATTGCATTTTCCTGTCTTTCATATTTTTATTGCTGTACAGAGATAGTTAACTTTAGGTTTAGAGGTAGGAGTGGGATTAGCGACTATACAAATATTTGTATATATTGCAAATGTATTTTGAAATAGGTTGTTTTTTTAAATAAAGGTTTCAGAGTCAGGGATATCAGATTGTGTGTACATGTATTGTACCTACCCTGTAACTTTGTTGAACAAGGAACAAGGGTTTTGACCTGAGTAGCTCATCATGTGATATTTAGAGGTACTATGCAAACACTAAGCATTTATATTTATAGATTAAATGTTATAATGCTGTATTATTATTAGGGGTGGGCATAGATTAATTTTTTTAATCTAGATTAATCTAGATTAAATCTTGGAATTAATCTAGATTAATCTAGATTAAAATGGCTAATTTGAATTCTGCTGAAGGCATTCAGAATATGTGTGCTACCCAAATAATGACTAAACATGTTACACCGTACTTTTATTTTGACAGGTTGCCGTGAAGTTTCTGTGTATACAGTATGATATGATGCTAGTTTTCTCAAATGAAACAGTATAAGTGACACTCACAGCAGTTTTGGAGATTGAGTTTATCTGTTCATGTGAGATGCAAATGCCAAAAATTACCGGGAGCGTCACGTGTGTTTCAGTATGCTTGTAGTAAAATTGCGTCTCCACCATTCATAGTATGAATTTCATACATACAGCCAGGCAAACGGAACATACCGGATTCATATTAAAACGGTCTTTTTGCATTTCAGTTTTCACAGACACTAGTCCATATCGCGATTTGAATTAAGTGACAGACCATATTTGATTTATGAATCCAAAAAACGGCGAATTTACGTGGCATTTCGCGTTATAGTAGATTCGGTTTTTATGAATGGAGGACGACGTGATCCCGTCTGTGTTTTGGCGGAGGAGACATAAACGCGCGACCATATTCTATAGTCTTTGGTATACATCCGCGTTAAACTATCAAGGTGAAAGTCACCATAGCTTGCGTAGTTTAGACCCAGCTCCCAACCCAATTTTGACAATAGATTAACGGCGATATTTTTTTTATCGCCCGATAAAAGTCTCACGTTAACGCAGCACGTTAACGCCGATAACGGCCCACCACTAATTATTATTGTCATTGTTACTAATATAATTGTAACTTTTTTATGAATGAAAATATCACAATTCAAGCCTTGCTGAGCAATGATGATTAAACCAGATTAATACTGAGTGCATAATTTATGTATATTAAGACCATCAGATGTGGTTCATAGGTCCACAAAAGCAGTTAGATGTTTGACAACAGACAGACAGAAAACAACTATGTGACTTGAATGATACAGAGATGAAAAAGACTACAGTGTGTAGTCAACGCTCCATCTGTGAGTGGGTGTCACTCCTCAGAGAATGCTGTGGAAAGATCTCCTGCAGAGATGCTGCCATGTGTGTTGTTAAATCCATTTATATACCATGACAAGATTTCACTGATCTTCAGATTCTTGTTTCAGAAATACTGAATAAGATGTTAATCTGTTTCATTTATTAATAAGCAATAAACCTTCTTCCTAAGACTAAAGATGTGCTAATGCCTTTAGGATACAACAACAAAACAGTCTATCACTTCATTTATACCTACATCTAGCACAGACAGACCTAACGCTCGTAACAACTTAACTTTGCAGCTCATTTATCAGGGGCAAACTGGTGTCAAATTTACTTCAACAAACAAAGTAAATCTCGTAGAACTAAAATGCATAATGCATCACAGGTTTACTCATTCAGAGTTGGCACACATTAGCTGGCAGACTATAACTGGTAGAAAGATGAAAATGATGATAATGATGGCCTGTGTGGGTCCAACCGCCCCAGTATAGTGATGGGGACAAAGGTGCTTTGAGTGCTTAGAAAAGCTGAAAAGTGCTACATAAATGTGATGAAGAATTATTATTATTATTTTTATTGTTATTAGAGGTAGATGGAGGGAGTGTTCAGGAAGCCTGTTTGAAAAATTATTATTTTTGCAGTTTCGTCTGGTAATGCCAATGGAGTCAGCTTTCATGTTTTTATCAACAGACACTTTTATCTTACAACACCAGTTCCAGAAAAGTTGTGACATTTTGTGAAATGCCATAAAATAAGAATATGTTATCTGTTCATTCTCTTTAACATTTTTTAATTGATTAAAGTACATAAAAGCCAGTGTTTTCAGGGGCTAACCTTTAATTTTATTTTGTAAATATAACCAAATTTTGATTTTCATGGTGCAACACATTCCAAAAAAAATGAATGCAAAATAAAAGTGAATAGCTTATAGAATATCCAAATTAAACTGTTTGTAAGCAGGTGAAATTAAAATGGATGGAGCCATGGTTGGGTATAAAATGAGCAAAAATCAAATTTCTTAATAGAAAATATCAAACTTAATATTGTGAAAAGATTCAGGGAATCCAGAGAAATATCTGTTGTGTAGGGCATGGCTAGACACCTCAGGTGAATGTGCATGACTGTTGAGCTTTCAGATTGCATTGCATTAGAAACCTTCATGCTGCTGTGTTAAATATAGCCACATGGGCTCAGGAGTACTTTGGTAAACTGCTGTCACTTAACACTTTCTGCAGCTGCATCAATAAATGCAATTTAAATTCATGTTTTTCTAGCAGAAAGCTATACAACAGTTCTGTGCAGTGATGCCATGGGCTTCTCTGGGCCAGAGCTCATCTCAGATAGTCAAAAAGATGATGGAAATGTGTGCTGTGGTCAGGCGAGTCCACATTTCAGCTTGTTTCTGTGAAAAAAAATGAACATCAAGTTCTCAGTACCAAAGACCAAGGGTCCATCAACCATCCATGTTCTGAATCTTCTGAACAAATAGGGGCCTCTTAGGACCAGACACAACTGCATGTGTGGTTTAGGAATCATTAAAAAAAAACAAAAAAACAATAACAACAACAAAAAAAACAGAACAATTCTGTTTTCACTTCCTTTAACATTTCTGTATATAGACCATTTCAAGCGCTATTCTGCGGCTTAAGGAAATGACGTCGTTGGTCCCAGGACGTTTCCGGTTAGTGGTCCAGCGCATTCAAAACAATGGCGAGAAGCGCTTTATGAACAGTGGGATTGCGGTCATATATATACAAACATCCTGCTTAAATGTCTAAATTAAAATTAGATCCTTGTCGTTCGGTGGTTGTGTGCTCCCTCTGGGGCGGTACTAACATTCTGAGACGTGTTTAACGGTAGATTTCCGCGAAACGTACCCGTGTTGCGGCAGTGAAGGAGAAGGCTGGATAACAACAAGCAACTCTAGGATATACAGCGCACATTTCGATTCAGGCAAGTAAATATCGTTTTTAATTAATCAGTTTATTTGTATATCTTTACGTTAACTCTTCAAGTATGATGCCGTATAATTTAAAGTAGCATTTTGTCATTGTTTACATATGCATCTAGCTTTCGTGTGTAACGTTAATGAAAAAAGGCAAGTTTTTTTATTTCTGTTTTATTGCTAAGTGTTATGTGGGTTAAATTCATATTAGTCGTCTAGTTATTTTGTCAGTTGACAAATGCAGTGAGTAACATGAAAGTACGTGAATGTCGTATTGTGTAACAGTTAACGGCAGTAGTTTACAAAACGTAATGTTTATGGTAAATATTATTTTCCATCACATAAGCTTTGGTAATGTTAATTCCAAGATGTACTGACGTATTAAGCAATAATAGCATTATTTTTTTTTTATATTGTGCATTAGATTAAATAATTGTTTTTCTACTTTTATCCTTATATAATGTAAACAAAATGTATACAGGTGATTTCTAATATCATTTGTTTCTTAGTCAAGGAAGCATTTTGATGTAAGCAGTTGTAAATATGCAGCAGGGTCACTAAATCTGACAATACAGTGTAATACTGAAATTTGTTAGCTCCCTGTAATTCCCATAGAATTGGTTAAATGTTATATACATTTTCATAATGATGGCTAATATCCTTTGTTTTGTTTTCTAGAAAGTATTCTAAACTGATGTAAACAGTTGCAGAAATACAGAGGGTCACCAAATCTGAGAAGGCAGTGTAAGGAGAGCCATCATCTGTAGACACCCAACGACAGCTGATCATCCTGCAGTGACAAACCACATCTGACCATATCAACACCCAGATGTGATTGAGAACTTGAGTGTAGTATTCAGTAATTTAGTGTAGTACTTAAAGCGACTGATGACCAGGCCGGATACAGACTGCTGCTTTTGACATTTGTTCCCCCTTTGTACTCCGTTTCAGTTGTTGTTGTTTCATTTGTTGAAGCATTTTATGTTCATACAAATATTTACATATCAATACATGTGCTGGAAATAAAAACAGTTGAAAGTGAGAGAATGCTTTTTGTTTATATACAGTACTGGTCAAAAGTTTGGACAAAGTATTTTTTTTATGTTTTTGAAATAAGTATTTTATGTTTATTAACATGATTAATTATTTAAATGATTTCTATTATAAAAATGTTGTGCAAAGCTGAATTAGCATCAGCCTTTACATTACACCAGTATTCATTTTCACATGAATATATATATATATATATATATATATATATATATATATATATATATATATATATATATATATATATATATATATATATAAAATTTGTGTGGGTGTGTGAACAGTAAATACGTGCATAAAAACATATATGAATGCTTTATGTGTGTTTGTGTGTGCATTTATTAATCTTCAGATATACAGGTTTATGTAAAACACGTTAGCCAGCATTGAATTGCGACGATCTTGTTTATTTGTGATCACATGATGACTCGGAGCATTCATACCCTCCACTTGCACTGTTCCACAGCAACAAACTTGACCAAACTAACGTTGAACACATGTTGAAATGAATTCAACACGTAATAATAGCATCGAGCGCTTAGTTTTAATAGCATACATTTAGCGTTGTTTGGAACGATATGTATTGTGAAAAGTAATGTACTAATGAAAACAAATATTTAAACAGAAATACAGACTGACCACGCAATGCAAGTAAATTAATCACGAACAACCTCCGGATATCTTGGGAACAAAACATGAAGTAAGTTGCACTGCTTGCTTCAGACTGATGACATCCATTGTACGAATAAATGTTCACAATATTTCCGTTCATGTGATATGCTTTTAGCAATCTCCCGTGTACACGCACGCAGCATCGATTAGTTAATGAGCAGCTTTTTTACCTTAACTAGCTTTTTCGCTAGATTTTAAAAGAATGTGTTCGTATTGACAGATCGGAGAAATAGCGCTACCGGAAATGTTTCAGGACCGGACATGCGCAGTAACGTTCCAACGCGCTTGTTATTGTTTACATCCTTGAAATGGTCTATACCTGAAGAAGAGCTCCATTGGTATCACATCACTGTAACAGCAATGGGTTCATATTGAATTAAACAATCCTCCCGAGATTTGACCTCAATGATTAACACTATCAATGGCATGGACATGGTATCAATCAGTTCAATCAATGCCTATAGGTTTGTGAATTGAGTTAGTTCTTCTCAAAACTGTAGATGTTTTACATGCTTCACTTCACTCAGAACTGCTTTTGCATAGGAATATTAAGGATTTGCACCAGTAGCTCAAGGTTACAGCAATGATGCCATTTCTGCTCTATAGCATCATTACAATGAAATATTCAGGGTGTCATTTTCTACACCTTCCTACAAAAAGGAATTAGTCATGACACTGATCTAAGACCTTATGTCTAGGCCCACACACTGTTTTCTTGTCTCTGGACACATAAAAATTGTAAGAAAAGCAGAGGGCGATGGTGCATTTGGTCAGGTAGTTTACAGTGCCTTGCGAAAGTATTCATTGTTTTTTTTTCACATTTTGTTATGTTTCTGTCTTATGTTAAACTGCTTTAAATTATTTTTTCACACCAATCCACACTTGATACACTACGGAGCCCCTTACGTCACCTGTAGAAGAAAAATAATTAATCCGTGGGGACGGTTTTGCAATTCGTTCCCTCAGTTTATAAACCGTACCCACGAATTCTTAAACTGTTCCCTCGGTTTAATAAATCATGCCCATGGATTAACAAACCGTACCCACGAATTTCCAATCCGTGCGCTCAGATTTTGTAAACCGTACCCTCGGATTTTGAATCCGTACCGACAAATTCATAATCCGTGCGCACGCTTTAGCAATCCGTTCCCACGGGTTTTAAACTGTATTTACGGATTTGTGGCCCTGCCAAATGCATTGTATTGCATTTATTAAACTTTATTTCTCATAGTAGGCTATATGAGACCATGGAACACTGACAAAACAGAGTTTTTAGCATTTATTTTATATTAATAACTAACAGATTAGCTGCTAAAACACCACACCTGCGTTTTATCCCATTGGATATTAATGTAAAATAAACGCTAAAAAGAAGAATGTAAAAAGAAGAATGTTTTGTAAGTGCGGACCATGCATGGTACCAAAATAAAATAAGTGAAGAGCGCTGTTTTAATGGCTTTGCTTTATTTAATAATATTTTTCAAAATATAAAATTGCCTGAATAAAAAAAAAAAAAAAAAAAAAACGAGTTTTGGAGAGGAGAAGGTAGAAAGCAATACAAAACAAATAATGTACAGGTTATGTTGTCATTCCTTGGCTCTCAAACTAAATGCAATGTAATATATTTCATATTTAATAATTACATTAACAGTGAAGCATGCATCTAACTCTGAGTGAAAAGATTATCATAAAATCGCCAAAATGAGTCTACATGTTAAGAATGAACAAACACATTTGTGCACTCATTTATTTAGCCTATAAATTAAAATAATAATTACTATTTTAAGTATTATGATGTAAACAGCTTATACTACTGTTTCTACTGATCGGGGCCACAAATCCGTGAGTACAGTTTAAAACCCGTGGGAACGGATTGCTAAAGCGTGCGCACGGATTATGAATTTGTCGGTACGGATTCAAAATCCGAGGGTACGGTTTACAAAATTTGAGCGCACGGATTGGAAATTCGTGGGTACGGTTTGTTAATCCGTGGGCACGATTTATTAAACCGAGGGAACAGTTTAAGAATTCGTGAGTACGGTTTATAAACTGAGGGAACAAATTGCAAAACCGTCCCCACGGATTAATTATTTTTCTTCTACAGGTGACGTAAGGGGCTCCGTAATACACCATAATGACAAAGCAAAAAAAAAAAAAAAGAAGATTTCTAACATCTTTGTAAATGTATTAAAAGTAAACACTTAAATTATTATATTTTTCCATTGCATAAGTATTCATACCCTTATCTGGGACAGCTTCACTTAGCTCAAAAGCATTCATATTGCTTGTAGATGTTACTACAGTTTGAGTGATGTTACTTACAGTTGAGTTAACTTGCGTCAAATTTAAATGAATAGGTATGATTTGGAAAGGCGCACACATCTTAATAAAAGGTCTAACAGTTAAAAAATGCATATCAGAGCAAAAACCAAACCCTGAGGTAACAAAAAAACCTGCCTGTAGAGCTCAGAAACAGGATTGCATCAAGCCACACATCTGGGAAATAGTTCAGACATTTTTTTGCTGCATTGAAGGTTTACAGAAGCATGTAGTCTACATTACCCTTAATACAAAAAGTTGAAACAACCCATACGGAAATGTAATATATGACATATATGTCCCTATATCAGAAGTGCCACTCTCATATGTTAAATATAGGGCAATATATTATTATCACAAATATCCACACTGTAAAAAGTGCTACACCCAGAAAGTTGGTTTTATATACTTTAAATAGTTGTAATCTAGTTTATTTTATTTTGTTTTATACTAAAAAGTATCAATATACTGCCTCTTTACTTAAAATATATCAGTTTTTATATAACAATATATTTTAAGTAAAACTATTGCCATTTATTTTGGTAGTTATTTGCATGTGGTTGTTGTGTACAAGAAATGTTATAAAAGTGAGTTGACACACGCAATTTATTAGAGCAGCTGTCGATGTGGCAGGTGTGTTCATAAAACGTAAATGTTTTTTAAAAAATTAAAAAAGGCATTATCCCTTTTTCACTGGCGGGGCTTTCCCAGGCTGATGCAGCATCGTCCTCGGCACTTCAACTGTTTGTTCGCTGCAGCAGATCTGAATTTCAGGCACTGATTAACAAGGTAAATTGAGCAAATTTAGCCAAATGATGATGTAAAGTCACACAAAATCGCTCACTCCAGGGAGCTAAAGTTGGGTTGGCAAATTGTACTGTTTAGCTAGCTATGCTGCACACATGGCAAGCTAAGTTGGCTGTACCATAGACTGTGGGCTGTACAGTGCTAAGTAGTGTGGTCTTGTAGGCAACCTTCGGCAGACCGTGTTGTTAATATGAAATTAAATAAGTGCTGTAGTCATGCGTACTATGTGTTTTAAGGCTATTTTTAATCGTTATTTAGCGTTAACTTAAACTAATATTTTACATTAAACGGTAAGGTAAAAGTTCTAGACAAAACACGTTAACGTTAGTACTACTTGTGCAGGCAGATAAGAGAAAGTAAGCTTTGTAACAGGATTCTGGAATCAGAGGTCATGTTAGTATACTTTTGCATTACTAAAAAAGATGCAGATTTGACTGTAGAGCTGTATGCTTAGTAGTCTGATTTTAGAGATTTGATCCACATTTTAAAAACTTTAAAACTATGTCTAACCTACCAAAATAAGATAACATTTAACCTTATTCTAACATGCATTTTCCTGGTCTTTAGATACCCAAGTGCTTTTGTTACCTGGGGTCTTCAAATTTCACATCCAGGTAAAAAAAACTTCAGAATAGATACAATTACAGCTACAACTATTCCCAGTTAAAGGGATAGTTCACCCAAAAATGATCATTTGATGTTTACTTGCTTACCCCCAGGGCATCCAAGATGTAGGTGACTTTGTTTTCTCAGCAGAACACAAACAAAGATTTTTAACAAAAACCGGTGCAGTCCGTCAGTCAAATAATGGCAGTCAATGGTTACCAAATCTTTAGAGGAAAGAGAAACATACACAGACAAATCCAAATTACACCCTGCGGCTCATGATGATACACTGATGTCCTAAGACACGAAACGATCGGTTTTTGTGAGAAACTGAACAGTATTTGTATCATTTTTTACCTTTGATACACAACCACATCCATCTGTCCTGAGCATGAGTTTAGCTTTCGGAATCGTCACATGTGAACGCGCTTTGACGTAGAATACGCAAATACCGGAAGCGATCTGTCGCGTGTATACGACACTCATTGTTTACACAGTGCACACAGACAGGGTATAGCGGCTATTCAAAATGGTAATTACTTGCGCTTATCCTGATTGTTCAAACCAATTTAAAGCTAAAAGATTACATTTGCTTGCACAAACTCATCCGGGACTTTTAACCGATTTCCCCTTACGGCGTTTGCGTATACTACGTCAGAGCGCATTCAAATGTGACGAGCCGGATTCAAAGCTCCTGCTAAGGACAGATGGACGTGGCTGTGTATCAAAGGTAAAAAAAATGATATAAATACTGTTCAGTTTCTCACAAAAACCGATCGTTTCATGTCTTAAGACATCAATGTATCGTCACGAGCCGCAGGGTGTAATTTGGATTTGTCTGTGCATGTTTTTGTTTACTTTTAAAGGTTTGGTGCCCATCCACCTCTATTATTTGGCTGGCAGACTGCACTGGTTTTTGTTAAAAATCTTGGTTTGTGTTCTGCTGAAGAAACAAAGTCACCTACATCTTGGATGCCCTGGGGGTAAGCAGATAAACATCAAATTTTCATTTTTGGGTGAACTATCCCTTTAACTAAAACATAGGTGTGCTATATTGTACTGTCATCAGGCTGTGAATGTTGATCAGATTTTACTTTTTAACAGGATCCATCTGAAGAAAAGGAGAGAAGTGGTCCTGAGATGCCTGATTGAGTATATGGGCAGAGATGGGAAGACCTCATCAGTGTCCACCATGTATGTATTGGGCTTAAAGCTACTTGTCTATTTTTCTGTCTGAATAAATTATATTGTAATGATATGGGGTAATTACATTTGCTCTTGAAAGATTTAAAGGTATTTAAATTCTGCAGCTTAATAAACAGTAATGTGATGACCAATCAGGTACAGGCCAGGACAATTGCATTATTTTAATGTAATGCATCCTTTGAACCAGAAAAAAGACAACACTCATGCTATACTGATAGTATAGTACCCACACTCTATGGCATTGTCATGGTAGACTTCGCTCTGGTCACATGCTTTAGTCTCAGTATCCATCTAGTTTTCACCACCTTTAGCGACAAAAGTACAATTTTGACTTTGTGTTGTATCTGTCTTCTACCTGTCTGCTATATTCAACTCATTACCTGATTGTCTGACCAAAATCTTGATTTTTTTTTTGTCTCCACCAATAGAGTCATGATGAAACAGAGGTGCATGCTGTGCTCGGCACCCAAGAAAATTTACATGTGCCATCAGCCCGACACGATTGAGATTACAGGATGAAAATGCACTTATACAGTGTTTGCTTTATATTGTGTACATGTGTGGCCACAATTATTGGCTGTTTTGTAGTCACTGTTAAAAGTGAAAGACATTAAATAAATGTTATTGTCTTCAATCTATCTTCCCATCTTTTTCTTCTTCAATTTAATTTGTAATTGTTATTGACAAAGTCTGTTTATGTAAAGTTCATCACTGTAGTGCTTAGAATAGATTTTTTTCTGAGGTTATAGCCAGGACTCAATTAAAATGTTCATTCACATATGATTAGGTTAATTTAAGAACATAAAGTTCATTAAACCTAATTAAAACGAGTACAGGTTACTTGTAACAACCCATAAATAAGTTACCTGTAACAAGAAAAGTAGGTTTATCTAACTGAGTAATATTAGTACTATTAGTTAAGTCAACTTGATTTTGTTGCATTTGTATTAAGTAATATTACAGTGTTTATTATACTTAAAAAAGGCTGCAAGTTGACTGAACTTAAAACATCCAATGCAGCCACTTGCCTCACTTTTTATAAGTTAGATCTAGGTATTACTTTTTACAGTGCATCTTCTTGATATATGTTTATAACATATATGAATTTCCCATAGTACAATTTGTATATAAACATATATTGAAAGCATATATATGGTCAGCTTTTATATGGTGTTGTATGTTATGACCATATATGTTTACAATATATATTAAAATTGTATTATATGATATGACCATATTGTCACGATCCAGGCGGGGTTGAGGAGTGGAAAATGATGAGGAGAACCGGAGTAAATGAAAACGTAAATGGTTTATTAAATAAAACACTGTAACTAATACAAAAAAAAAAAAAAAGGAGTATCGGATGAGCACATGAAAACAAGCAAACAGAGGTAACAGTAAGCATTGACGGACAAATGGGGAGTGAACACACAGACTCTTAAATACACAAAAGACAAGGCGTGGTCACAAACGAGATAACAGGATGACGAGGGGAAATACAAATATGGGCATAGAAGGAACCAAAAGGACTAACCAAAAGGGGGAAAAACAAGGACTAAACCAAATGAACTAGAAACATGGGGGGAAAAACACTTGGAAAACAATACACAGACATGACTCTGACACATATATGTTAACAATATATATCAAAATTATCTATGGTGCTCTATGTTTTGCCCATTTGTTACCAATGTATATATTGAATTTATGCAAGTTTATTAACCATTTATGCCTAAAAGATACTGCTTATTGTAAATCACATAACAAAATATTTTTTTGCTTTATTAAATTCAGTTTTCTGGGGAAAAAATAGAGATGAATATATAACCTGTTCAAAAAATGCCAATGTACTAGTTACTTGTAAAAGGAATGTATTATAGTGTTATTGAGGGGGGAAAAACACTTCATGTAACTGTTTGTCCATATGTGCTCTCATCATCAATGAACTAAAATGCATTTCATTAAAATAAATGAGCGATTGTGTGCGAATGTCACAATACTGCTTTTGCGCATGCGCCAAAATTCAAACATACCCGCGCTAACGGCAGAGTCTGAGCAATGGCTGGGGCTAAACAAGTCATCTGCAGTAAGATGTTTTTCTGAGCAAGTGGAAGGATAACAAATGTGCCAATACCTTCACATAATAAACGACAATGATTTTATAGACGGGCACGAAGACAGACCGACATCAACTGAGTGGAAAGGAGGAAAGGCTTTTGAATGTGGCAGCGGTGCAGGTAATTTATGCTAATTTACTCAACGCTTTATTCCTACGCTAATATTACATAGAAACTAAGTGTTATATGATTGTTTTGGTCTGCAAGAGCCTCTGTCTCTATATAGACAAGCTAATGTTTTAAATATTCCATGTCATTGTTTTATATATGATGTATATATATATATATATGTTATGATTACAGCTGCATTGATGTGTTTTGCAATTTGCTCGCGTAAAAGTTAATTTTAGCTATTGGGTAGGTTAATGATTAATCTGTAAGGAGATTGTTTTCACTGGATAAGCAATGCCACATTTGGAAATTATTTAAAGCTATCTGAAAAATAATGGATGAAAATTATAATGTTTATCTCTGAGATGTAGTCTAGACTGGAACTATAAAACTGCACGAAATGGAATTATTTAAATACAAGCACCTTGAATTCATATAGTAAATTACAGTACTTGGTTATATTGCACCAAGTGCATTGACATGTCAGTGACATGCCTAGAGTGGGTGCATAAGAACATGCTTGTGCATATTGCATAAAGGTAACAGTACACTAAAGGATGTGATTATGGGGTTTTAAAAATATGGTTAATCTATCGTTGTAAATTTTGTTCATATCTTTGCTGATAATTGTGCTATTCTTGTTTGTGTCCCATGAATAGGTAATGAGTCCCGAAATTCTCAGAAAACAGAAATGGAGGCTGAACCTGCAGATGTGTATGGCAGTGATGTGAATGATGGAGCGTCTACACAGAAAAGGTTAAATATGGAAACAAATCAAATCAACAAAATATTTTAGTTAAAAATGTGTCTCCATGTACTATTTAATATAATTCTAGTGCATTTAATCTATTGAATAACAGTAGAGTGAGTGTCAGTATTATGTGTTTTGTTCTGTTTTCCTAGTGTTTTTCCCCCTCTGTTTCTAGTTTAAATGGTTTAGTCCTTGTCTTCCCCTCTAGTTTTGTTTCCATTTGGTTTGTTCTTGCTCATATTTGTATTTCCCCCTCGTTATCTTGTTATCTCGTTTGTAACCATGCCCTGTCCTTTGTGTATTTAAGGTTCTGTGTTTGCACTCCCCGTTTGTCTGTCGATGAAGTTGCTTCGTGTGTTTTCTGTCCCTGGATTTCTGTTTTAGTTTCTTTACTAAATAAGTGTTTGTTTTGTACTTTTGTTTCCCGGAGTCTCTCTGCATTTCCACCAATCCACCTCCCGCACAGCTGTGACAGTGAGTGAGTTTTTGGATATGGTAAGATTAAACTTATTTTTAGTGAATGAAGTACCACATTTCAGCTATCATTTTGTTAGGGTGGGTACACAAAATATTATTTTATCCTTGCATTTAGAAAATCCTGAATCTATCTGCTTTCTAACAGCTTCATATGGCCATAAACATTTATCTTTAATGTGGCTTTAAGCACTATAGATTATTAAAGTTTCACTTTCACTGTGACAAAGGCAGTAAATGTGCAGGAAACTATTAATTGATCATTCTACAATTAATTGTACTATAAGTAATATTACAATTGGAAAATACTGTAAATTGATAAACTATTCGGCGTGATGAAGTTTAATGCCTCTGACAGGGCTTGTAGTCCCATTTAGTAGCATGTTAGCAACCATCTTTAAGAAGCATACGAGCTTCTTAAAAAAGATGAAAATACAAATCAAAAGGGGGTTTAACTGGTGTGTTATGTCATAGAATAAAATGTGGAAGGATTATGAGTTTGTGTGAATGGCGGACCTTCTTTTAGGGGATTTAATCAAAATTGTCATTCAAAAACCCATGTCATAGTTCCACCCCTCTATTACTTTTCTTCAGGCCAAAACAATGCACATATTAGATATAATGAATGTCAACACTTTATTTAATTGATGCTAAATAGCAAATTAAATTGTAACCTTAGCTGTGAACTCTGTCATTGAGCATTTGGGTTACTATAGTTTAGTTCTTCATAGAGACATATTATTTGAATGGGCAAGCAGGCTGTGCTCTGTTCTGTCATGTCCTTGTGGTATCTGGGAATATTTTACAACTTATAATTATTACATAAGTAATGAGTATTCTACAGTTTTAAAATATTTAACTTTACCAACTATGTTTAATACTCAGTATATTTGCCATCTTATAGTAGTTTATCACTTTAAGAAATAGGCACAGTTCTAACTAAAAAGAAAAATTAAACTTTGGTACAAAGTTGGATTGCAAGACTTAAGTAGGTTTTATATTTTAATATCATGTTGACTAAAATCAAGTATATGATTCAGAAAATTTTGTAATTTATCTTAAAATCTAACTTTTTTTTTTTTTTTTTCTCTAACAGATGCTGGAATCCAGAAATTTCTTCACCTGGGGCCTACTGGGGATGGCAATTAACCAAGCTGTGGGAGTACAAACCTGTAGACCTTGATGTTCTGTTTCTTATGCCTGTTCAGTGTTTTGATCAGTTATATATGTAATTGTTTTTTTGTTTTTTTTCTGTTTGATTGTGCAGGTCAGTAACATTCTTTTACCTATTTAAATAAATTGTTTAAAGATGTTTCTTTGTGTAGCTTACTGTATCATTTAACATTTAAGGCTTAAGGTGTGACATGTGCAATGCACTGCAACTTTGTAGAGTGTAGTGTCTCACATGTGTCTACAACCTGTATTCAAAGATCACATTAAAATATTAAATATATGAAACCATACATTTCATGCATGTCTAATTTGTATATAACGTTATAAAAAATACATATCTCACATATATTAATTACATACATTCCATATATGGCAATACATGTGTTTTTTTTTTTTTTTTTTTGTATGGGGTAGACTTGTCATTATATGAAATGATTCCATTTACTAATAGGAATCATATATGGATCTGGCATCTATAAAACATGTATTTAATATATGGGTATTTCATATAAGCACATATATTACATTTCTGTATGGGAAACAGGACTCTTCCTAGAGATAACCTCCTGGCCAAACTGAGCAATTGATGGAGAAGAGCTTTGGTTAGAGTGGTGACCAAGAACTGAATGGTCACTCTAGTTGAGCTTCATGATCATATCTGATGATGGGAGAAACTCACAGAAGGACAAATATCTACCAATCTGGGCTTTGTGGCAGGACTCAATCCTCTCCTCAGTGGAGACACACAAAAACACAGTTGAAATGTTCAGAAAAGCACCTGAAGGACAATCAGACTGGACTGTGAGAAACAATATTTTCTGGTCTGATGAACCTTAATTACAAGCATCATGTATGGAGGAAACCAGGCACTACTCATCATCTGCAGAGTACCAAAAGTAAAGTGTGCTGGTGTTTTAGAGCAGCAGGGAATGAGGGACTCATCAGAGTAAAAGGTAAGCTCAACACAGCAAAATATAGCCTAAATGAAAACCCAGTTCAGAGCATTCAAAACCTCAGAATGGGCAAAAGGTTCACGTTCCAACAGGACAATGACCCTATAGGCACACAGCAAGAGTGGTTTATAGACAACTCTGTGAATGTCCATACACATGGAGAAAGTCTGGCCTTGAACCCAATCAAATATTTCTGGAGAAACCTGAAAATGTGCGTCTGCCACCATCCAACCTGACAGAGCTTGAGAGGTTACAGTATAATCCCTCTAATTCTGCAACAACAGCAGCTCAAAAGTATTGAAAATATTTCTATATAAAACATAGTAACAAATGATAAGTATTTTTAAATAACAGATCAATTAAATATTTAAATATTTACAAACATGTGATTCCAGTCTCAGTTGGAAGAATAGTGATGTGTTGAAGCTATAAACATATAGAGTAAAAAAGGACCTCTTTGAATTGGTTTGTGGATGCAGAACAATACAAATAATTAGGGAGAGAAAAAAATGCCTCAGAAAGGGAGAGAAATAGTTGTAGGAGGTAGAGGAGTAGTTGGATCAAAAAAGAGAGAAGAAGAGGTAGGGGAGAGGAGTAAAAATGTCTGTTGGACTGTGCATTTTTTTGTTTGTTTTTTCCCCCGGACACATGTGGAACCTATGAAAGCTTGTTTCTGCTATGGAATATAAAGGGTAATTGTGACTTTGATATCTCATAATTCATATAAAGTATGAATTACAAGATGTAAACTCACAATTCCAAGAACAGAAGTCTGAATCGTGAGATAAAAAATTTACAATTACCGTATTTTTTTCTGTTTTTTCTTTTACAGGTTTTTACGATCACTATGACAATTTTTTCAGTACTTTTAACAAATTTCCTAAACTCTTAACACAGCACAACATCTGTCTCTGTAGGCTTTACAAATAACACATTTCTTGTTTCTTTGACACAAAATGCATACAGTTAACACAAAATTTGAAAAATTTATTGTAAAAGAAATAAATAAAATAGTTTCTTTAAAATAATAACTTATTTTTTTAAATATACCCTTTTCTGTTATGTGTTAACAAAAAAATTAATTTAAACACAAGACAAAAAAAATGAAAATAAAACAAATGAATAAAACGCACAATAATCTTTACAGTCAGTAAAGCTAGTCAGCATGTGTTGCACAATATTTCTGGTGTCAAGCAAAAATACTCATCAAACTTTATTTAGTTTTTAGTTACTTTTCATTTATTTTCATGGGGAGTGTTTTTTAATTACTTTCACTTTATAAAAATGCACTTTAAATTAATACCACAGTATTTATTTATACTTCTTTTAGTGTATTACACTTAGCTCGGGTCTATTTCTCATCTTTGAGATGTTTCTACACTTGAGATGTCTCTACATTAATAATCTTGAATAGCAAATGACACATCCAACATTCTGATTATTCAGTATTACTAATGGCTACAGCACTGCTACATCATTTTTTTTCCCAGCCCATAATATTAGGTTGTCTATATAAATATCACCATATGAATAATAATGTGCTGTTAGGAAACCATTCACATGAAAGGAACACACTAGTCAAATACAGACAGCATAATTAGAGTGCTGAATGTTCTCAGTGTTTACCAGTAAATAAACAAGCCCTTTCACTGTGGTACCCAAACACTACAGCAAACTGTGGAAGTGTGGGAAGTGTCTCTAGTGCAGTGTTTGAATGGCTTATATCCTGAATATCATCATGACACTGCTGCTGCAGTGATGAAATGAAGAAGGAGGATGGAACAGTAGGTATGAAGGACGAAATAACATCACGCAGGCTTTTTTTTTTTTGAATAATATTTTTATTCATTTTACATTGCATAACAAACACCAAACCAAACAACAACAAAATACATAAAAAATAATAATAATAATAAATAAAAAATACAAAAATACAAGAATAATAGTAATAATTTAAAAAATTGAAAGAAAAAAAAAGACTTCTAAGAGTAATCAGGGCATATTGGCAGTTTCAAGTGAAAACAAAAGCACTCAAAAAAGGGGGTAGACAGCATACTAAGCATTATATTACTGGTTTAAGTAAATTATATTTGTCCAAATGGTCTAAAAATGGTTGCCATACACTGTAAATTTTATCTAGATTACCCATAACTCCATACCGGACTCTTTCCATATGCAATATTCCAGTATAGAGGATGGATACCCGAGCCGAGCCCGACGGTACCCGATGGAACCCGACGGGCCGGGCCGGGTTCGGACAGATATTTAGAAAGGATGCTCGGGTTCGGGTCGGGCTCGGTTACATCAGCGCGATAGTGCGCCTGTGTTATAACAGCGCTTTTTGCCCCATGTGCACTGATGCGCTCATCTTTTGACATTTCCGAACGCCTTCCTACAGTTGCTTAATAAAAGCGGGCTTTCCACACAAAAAAGTGCATGTGTCATTAGTATGAGAAAAAAAAAAGATTTTAACTGTGTCGGGCTGGGATCGGGCTCGGACATAAATATCTTAATGCCTGTCGGGTTCGGGTCGGGCTCGGTTACTGCTCTGTCGGATGCGGGCCGGGCTCGGACAGAAAAATGCGGCCCGATCCGCACTCTATTCCAGTAATATAGGTCAACCAGGTCTTAAACTGAGGAACAGTTTCTGTTTTCCACAGTCTTAGAATGATACTCTTAGCAATAATCATTCCGTAAATTATGGTACTTTGTACAGACACATTATGATCTAATAGAGAAACAGAACACCCAAACAATGCAATTTCTGGATCAGGTGTAAAAACACAAGCATACATGTCAGAAAACCACTTAAATATGTCACACCAAAAATCGTAGAGTTTTGGACATGTCCAAAAGAGATGGGTCAGAGAGCCTTCTGCAGATTTACACCGGTCACAAATAGGAGATATAGTAGGAAAAATTCTGTGCAATTTAGATTTTGAATAGTGGAGTCTATGCATCACCTTGAACTGAATTAACTGATGTCTAGAATTAATAGAACAAGATCGAATTCTGCTGAGGTTCTCCTCCCATACATCAGTTTCAATCTGTACCCAGTTCCTCCTCCCAAGCATTCTTCAAAAAATGTGTAGAATAACTCGCTTCTTGAGAAAATACACTTACAAAATCTGAAACCAGATGTTTGGAATCAGGTGAGCCCAACAATAGCCTATAAATCCTTCTTTCTTTCGGCAGGGATTCAAAATTGGGTACTGCATGACGTACATAATTTCTGATCTGTAAATGTGTTGTGGGAAGAGAAAACTTTTCTTTTAGCTGGGAAAATGAGGCAAAATGTTTGTTAATATATAAATCCTCCAGGGTGACTATACCACTCTGTCAGGATGTCACCTCAGCCATCTACTATGAACACACCCTCTGAAGAACCACCCACTCGTTCCGGATCACCTGACTACTGATTACATGCACCTGATTCCAATTACCACACCCCATAAATACTCACTGCACTCAGTCACTCACCGTCTGGTCTACAGATCGCACTCCCCGCATATGCTGCTCATCCGGACACTGCTTGGACTTTGGACTTGGACTTGTTTTACTCCTCTGCTCCTGCTGATCTCATCACCTGTGCAAAGGGACTCTTCAGATAAGATTACTCACCGTTACAACCACCTTTATGACTGTTTGATGCTGTTTTAATAAACTTACCTCAATATTCTACAAACTTACCTCCGCCTCTGTATCCGTCTATGTGAGTGACAGAAGACCAGACCAGGCCTTACCTACAACGTTCGCTGGAGAAGCGGCTGAGTGCAGCGGTTCCCTTCCGGAGGGAACTCTACGCTGCGTCCTGGTGGACACTATGGGAACTGCCTTCAGCGTGACCGGTTCTGAAGCTCTTATAGAACAACAACAATGAACTTTGACCTTGGCTGGCGCCAGCCTATGACATCATCACCAGGCGCCTACCAGTATAAAAGGGGCGCTTGTGAATACATCAACCATCTTTTTGTCCTTCAGACTTACCTTGTTCTAAGCGTGAGTAGAATGATGATTCCTAGAGCAAACAGTTCAGAAAGTGTGCGGATCCGTGTCAGAAGAAATCTGACACCAGATGACGTGCGCAGCCTGTTTGTTATGTGTTTGGGTGAGAGCACGCGCGCTCCGTTCTTGAAAGTGCAGAGCGCGTTCATTGTGAGAGTTTCTCTCTAAGGAAACTCCGCTCTCGTTTGTCCCCTTTCCCGAGGGAATTGGGACATTTATCTGCCCTACGCGGCTCGGGTCCCATTGCAGCCGAGGCTGCACGGAGAACGAGCCCGAGGTGGTTACAGATGAAGCGCGTACACGAGTTGAGAGATGTGTAATCTCTCACGCTCGTCAGCCGCTGACGAGGGAGAGCTGCGGGCGAAGGATGTATTATTCTTTGACATCCTTTGATACAGCAGCAAGTGCTCTACTGGTTTTAGCCAGGTGAGCAGGATGTGGCTGTTATGGGCGAAAAGTGATTTTCTGAACTCTCACAGCCTGCCTGCCCCGCGTATGATGAGCTGTTGTCTGTTATGAACTGCGCTGCAGTCTGCTTTGATCTGCGTTCGAAGCACGTGCAGGGGGAGGTTGCTCATAGCAGTTTATATGAGCAATTTCACCCTGGCCATAACAGACCAGTCCCCATGTGCATCCCATTCCTTCCTGATCTATATAATAAGATCGGGAGGGCATGGGATAAACCATATTCCGCCCGCACTCATCTATATCAGCATGTTAGTTATGCTGGTGCAGAGTGAGTGCGTGAGTATGGCGGGGCGTCGATGCCATCGCCTGAGGATATGCTTGCTGTCTCTCGGTGGGGTTGGCGTCGACGCTGAGGGCATACGCGGCAGCGGGTCAGGCTGGTGCTGCCTGCACACAGTGGCAGTGTTGCAGGCGTACCAGGCTGATCTGCTGGAGGATAAAGACCCATGGAGATGGCTGAGCGGTTTCACACCACAGATTTGTGGGTGAATTTGGCAGACATCGGGGAGAAAGAGAAGTGCTTTCTCCTCGATGCGCCAGTCTCGCCTTCCGAATTATTCTGTACATTCGTTGAGACGGGGGTCGACTAGTTCAGGGAGGCGGAGGCGTGCTCAGCAGCTACTAGACCCCTTGGATCTTTTTGGATCTTTTGGGTCTGTTATTCCTCACCGGTCTTCATCCCCACCCAAACGCAGGGGGGAGCCTGGCCCCTCCTGGCCTGCGGGCTGGAGGCAGGACCAGGCGGTTTGTGTGGCCACTCGAGACCCTCCTCCTGGGAGGAGTAGGTCTCAGAGGAGACGTGATGTGCGTTATAGGAGACGGGATCGTAGGGAAACGATCCTCTCCCTTCTCCCTCACTATCGTTCGGCCGCCTGCCCTTTTTCCCCCATAAGACTCTGGGGCTGGGCTGATGTTAGATTGATAAACTCAATGTTGGCCCGGTACATGAACTGACATATATGTGGGTGTGTATATATGTATATGTATGTATTCTTTGTCTACCAGCTCCGCTTGGGTGAGACTTTAGTATTTGAGCTCCATACTGAGCTTCTACGGTCCCTAAGTGTCGAGTGTAGCCAGGTCTTCCCTCGTTTGTGAGGTAGTGTACCGAGACCTCCACTCGTAAATAACTCCGGTAGGGGTTAAGCGTTGTCAGGCTTCCTCTCATTCTGAGAGTTATCCTTTGAAGCCTCCGCTGTTTTTGAGCTCGGCTTAGGCATTATTTATACCTGCATATGCATGTTTACACACCTACTGGGTGTGGCAGACTCCCCGTCCCGTGGTAAGAGTCTGGCAGAGACTCCGCTCTTTATTTGAGTGTAAAGACCGGGAGATTTGGGTGAGATCTCCACCCATCCTATAGTGTAAGCAACCTTGGGTTGAGTGTTGTAGGCTGCCTCTCTTTGTGAGTCAGTGCATTGAAGCCCACGCTCCCCAGGGCTCTGCTTCTAAATTCTTAGGAAGAGGAAAGTTTAGTAAACCCCCCTGTGAGTATGTTTATTCAGGCCTCCTCTCTCTGAGAGTTGCGCTGAGGAGTTTTTCCCTCTTTTGAGGTTCATGTTTAGGCTGATTTCTCACAGTTCTATCAGTACTGGGCAGTGCTAGTAGCTTGTAGGCTCCTTTGAGCCTCGCTTTTACACTAAGCGTATTGTGGCGGGTCTTCCCTTGGCGAAAGCCCTGTGTTGGACCTCCAGAGTTCACTTTTGAACCCTGTATAGGCGCTTAAAGCTCTGTCCGGATGGTAGTTTAGTATGTAGGCTCATTGAGCCTCATTACTATATTGGGGTTGAGTGTAGTAGGTCTCCCCTCATTGTTAGTGAGTTGTGTTGTTTAAGACCTCCACTCCTAGATTTTCCTGCCACGGTGAGCGTTGTCAGGGTGTTGTAGGCTTCCTCTCGATATGAGAGTCTTTCTGCAGAGGCCTCCACTCTTGAGTGCTGCTGATTAGGTCTCCTCTCGCCTGTGGCGTTATGATGATGATCTGGCTCTCATAGTCTTCCCTATGGCTTAGACTGAGAGCTGTTAGATGTGTTCTCTTTGTGAGAACCATCTAGCTGCAGCCGTCGCTCTCCTTAGAGCTCCGCTTCTAGTACATTCTCACAGTATATAGCTGGTAGGCCCTGTTAGGTCTCGCTAACTATTTTGGTATTGTGCTAAGAGCCCCTCTGCCAAGGCTGAGTGTTGTTAGGCTTTTCTCTCCTTAGAGATTCATTTTGAAGCCTCCACTCTACAGAGTCTTCGAGCTTCTCTCTCTAGGGAATATTAGGCCTCTTGTGTCGGGTCTCCTCTCTGCGAGAGTTGTTGACCATCACTCTGAAAGAGCTCACTAGGCCCATTCTCACAGTCATGACAGCTGATAGGCCCCTTCCTGGCCTCGCTAACTATCCTTGGTGGAGTGCTGATACTACCACTCACCAAGACTGAGTGTCGTCAGGCTTTTCTCTCTCTTTAGAGATTCATTTTGAAGCCTCCACTCTACAGAGCCCTGCTTTCAGCATGCGAGCCCTGCTGTGAGTCTTGTTATTCCCAAAAAGCGTTGAGTGTAGCCAGGTCTCCCCTCACCGAGGGTCATTATACTGAGACCTCCACTCTTAAGAGCTTCTCATAGGATTGAGCGTTGTCAGGCTTCCTCTCATTACAGAGAGTCTTCTATGAAGCCTCCGTTCTCCAGAAGCTCCGCTTCCAGTACTTTCAAGCGTGAGTGTAGATAGGTCTCCCCTCACCAAAGGGTTATTTTGTGAGACCTCCACTCCTAAGAGCTAGTGGATTGAACGTTGTTAGGTTTCCTCTCATTTTAGAGAGTCTTCTATGAACCCTCCGTTCTCCAGAAGCTCCGCTTCCAGTACTTCCAAGCGTGAGTGTAGTCAGGTCTCCCCTCACTGAAGGGTTATTTTGAGACCTCCACTCTTAAGAGCTGGCGGATTGAGCGTTGTCAGGTTTCCTCTCATCTAGAGAGTCTTCTATGAAGCCTCCGTTCTCCAGAAGCTCCGCTTCTGTACTTGCAAGCGTGAGTGTAGTCAGGTCTCCCCTCACAAAAGGGTTTATGTTCGAGACCTCCACTCTTAAGAGTTTCTTGTAGGATTGAGCGTTATCAGGCTTCCTCTCACTATAGAGAGTCTTCTATGAAGCCTCCGTTCTCCAGAAGCTCCGCTTCCAGTACCTCCAAGCGTGAGTGTAGCCAGGTCTCCCCTAACTGAAGGGTTATTTGAGACCTCCACTCCTAAGAGCTGTAGGATTGAGCGTTGTCAGGTTTCCTCTCATTTTAGAGAGTCTTCTATGAAGCCTCCGTTCTCCAGAAGCTCCGCTTCTGTACTTACAAGCGTGAGTGTAGTCAGGTCTCCCCTCACACAAGGGTTTATGTTTGAGACCTCCACTCTAAAGAGCTTCTCGTAAGATTGAGCGTTATCAGGCTTCCTCTCACTATAGAGTCTTCTATGAAGCCTCCGTTCTCCAGAAGCTCCGCTTCTGTACTTACAAGCGTGAGTGTAGTCAGGTCTCCCCTCACACAAGGGTTTATGTTTGAGACCTCCACTCTTTCAGAGCTCCGAAGCTCCGCTGCCAGGCTCTGCTGTCGCCTGTGATAATGATACGGTGATTCCCTCGCTACGCTCTGGGCACCTCCTCAAATCCACAATAGTGGTGAGTACTCACGTGAACCTTTGAGCACTCTTTAAAACCCACGTGAAGTGGTAAGTGCACACGCAAGTCCTTGGGCACTTTCTGAAATCCACATGAGTGGTAAAGACTCCCCCTGAAGGTTGGGTTCTTTTCTAAAATCCTGTATGGTATGGGTTACGCAGTATTTCTCCGTTCCCATTCTGGAGTTGGTTCTAAACACCCCTGGGTTTTTCCAACTCCACTGCAGACAGCACTACCTATAGGTTTGAGTGCCGCTAGGCTTCCTCTCATCTAGAGAGTCTTCTTGCAGAAGCCTCCACTCTCCTGGGAAAAAAGAAAATAAGTCCGGGCGTGAGTGTAGCCAGGTCTCCCCTCACTGAAGGGTTATTTGAGACCTCCACTCCTAAGAGCTAGTGGATGGAATGTTGTCAGGTTTCCTCTCCTTTTAGAGAGTCTTCTGTGAAGCCTCCGTTCTCCAGAAGCTCCGCCTCCAGTACTTCTAGGCGTGAGTGTAGCCAGGTCTCCCCTCACTGCAGGGTTATTTGAGACCTCCACTCCTAAGAGCTAGTGGATGGAATGTTGTCAGGTTTCCTCTCCTTTAGAGAGTCTTCTGTGAAGCCTCCGTTCTCCAAAAAGCTCCGCTTCCAGGCTATGCTGTCGCCTGAAATATTATATTGTGTTTTTCCCTCGCTATGCTCTGGGCACCTCCTCAAAATCCACAATAGTGGTGAGTACTCACGTGAAGCTTTGAGCACTCCCTAAAACCCACGTAGAGTGGTAAGTGCACACACAAGTCTTTGGGCACTTTCTGAAATCCACATGAGTGGTAAAGATCCTGTATGGTATGGGTTACGCAGTAATTGCTCCGTTCCCATTCTAGAGTTGGTTCTAAAAACCCCTGGGTTTTTCCAACTCCTCTCAAGACAGCACTATTTATAGGATCGAGTGTCGCTAGGCTTCCTCTCATCTAGAGAGTCTTCTTGTAGAAGCCTCCACTCTCCTGAGAAACTCCACTTAGGAGGTTCTATTGCTTAGGTTCTTGGAGCCTCATGAATCACCTCCAGTGTTGAGTGTAGTTAGGTCTCTGACCTCCACTCCCAGAGTTCCCCGCAAGCACAGAGTGTTGCCAGGCTTCCTCTCGTTTAGAGAGTCTTTCTGGAGCCTCCGCTCTTCAGAACCCCCGCTTAGTATGAAGACTTAGTGATAAGCTTCACTACTTTCTGTAGCGGTGAGTGTAGTTAGGCCTACTCTCGCTTAGAAGAATCAGGCCTCCACTCCTAGGAGTTCCGTGCTTGGGTAGCCGAGCTAGCTGTGACGTCGGCCCAAGCGATTCTCGCTGGTAGTGGGGAGTGATGTTCCTTCTTGACTCCTCAATCAGTCAGTTGTTCACTTACTCCTCAGCATGGCGGCGTTGGTATTGACGTTCCCATAGTGTCCACCAGGACGCAGCGTAGAGTTCCCTCCGGAAGGGAACGTCTAGGTTACGTATGTAACCCCTGTTCCCTGAGGACAGGGAACGAGACGCTGCGTCTCGTAGCCATGCTTCGGGCCCCACTTACGTCTCCGTCAGACAAAAAGATGGTTGATGTATTCACAAGCGCCCCTTTTATACTGGTAGGCGCCTGGTGATGATGTCATAGGCTGGCGCCGGCCAAGGTCAAAGTTCATTGTTGTTGTTCTATAAGAGCTTCAGAACCGGTCACGCTGAAGGCAGTTCCCATAGTGTCCACCAGGACGCAGCGTCTCGTTCCCTGTCCTCAGGGAACAGGGGTTACATACGTAAACTAGACGTTTTCTGCTACAGGTTGAATTATACATCCGGATGCAACCACAACAATTCACCACGGAAGAATCCAAGGTAGCTTTTCTCATTTCTCTGCTAACTGGTAAAGCATTACAATGGGCTAAGGCCATCTGGAATGCAGATAATCCCATTATTCATTCATTTGGTCAGTTTACCAGTCATTTCTCCGAGGTATTTAGCACGACTACCAGTATGCTCACGGTATCAGACCAACTGTTCCGGTTACAACAAGGATCTTCTTCGGTACAAGAATACATGCTTCACTTCCGCACGCTGGCGGCGGCTAGTGGCTGGAATGAGATCGCACTGCTGGGAGCTTATCGACAGGGACTTCATCCAGACATTCGAGCCGCAATGGCACTGTACGACGATTCCATCGGCTTGGAAACTTTTCTACAATGTACTACTCGAGCCTCTCAGCGACTAGCCGCCTGCCAGCCCTCACAAACCGCTCCTCAGCCCGCGATGGTGGCAGCTTGTACTCCAGTACCAGAACCCATGATCATCGACTCAACTAAACTTTCCAGAACAGAACGTCAACGTCGCATCACATCTGGACTCTGCTTATACTGTGGCAACCCTGGTCATTTCCACCACAACTGTCCCGTCAGACCCCCACGTCCTGTGGTGAGTACCATCCAATCTGAAATATCTACCTCCGAACTTACTTTGATCCCAGTAACGATTCATACTGCTGAACGCAAGTTCTGTCTCTCTGCTCTGATTGATTCAGGCGCATCGGGGAATTTCATCTCCCAAGAATGTCTAGATCGTCTGCATTTACCCCGACAACGGCATTATCCTGAATATGCCGTCAGGACCATACAGGGAAAACCACTAGGACGTGGGCAGATTCGTTACTCATCACCGGCTGTCACTCTCCAAGTTGGACTGTTTCATCAAGAAAGGATTAAATTTCTGGTACTGGAGCATTCCACCGTCGACATCATCCTCGGTCGTCCATGGCTACACATCCACCATCCTGAACTCCGCTGGGATCCCTGTGATGTCATCGGCTGGAGTAAGCATTGCTTCAAGAATTGCATGTCTTCATTACTGCCTGCCTCTGGTTCTCTATCCATAGCATCCACGAACATCGAAAGTCCGGACACCAACATCTCGGTAGAAATCCCAGCGGAGTACATGGACTACGAGGATGTATTTAGCAAGCAAGCTGCCACCCACCTTCCTCCCCACCGGCCATGGGACTGTGTTATCGATCTGCTACCTGGGGCTCAACTACCCAAGGGACGGGTCTATCCACTGTCCAACCGGGAGCGCCAGGCGATGGAGGAGTACATTCGGGAGGCTCTTGAATAGGCGTTCCTGCCACCCTCGAGGAACTCCGCGGAGCTCGCATCTTCTTGTAGTATTTCAGCGAGAATCAGACAATTTAGGAGACTCGATCAGAAGTTAAAACACTTTTACATCTACACACTCAAATTCCACAAGAGGCCTCCGTCATAAATCTGACGTTTCATAGCCTGGCGCCAGAACGCCAGCCTGAAGCAGACCTAACTAACCAAGAACTTGCAAAATTAACACAAAGACACTTCTTCATAATCAAATCCTTCGAATAAGGAGATTGTCAAATTTGGAGCAAGTAACCAAGATTAATGGTCAAAGAGATGCACATTTTGAACATCACATGATTAAAGTCATTAGCGATATGGTTGGTTTTCCCCCACACACAGGACACAACGGAAATTCCTTCCCTAAACTTTTGACCTCCCAGCTTAGAGAACAGACCCTCACAGAAGGGCACAGAAAACTGTCTATTGATGTACATATGCGCCTAAAATGTGCTAAAGAACCAAGGAGCAACTCCTCATTTCTATGTATAACTTCCTATCATATATGTAACCCACACATTTGTCTATTATGTTTTAATCACTCATTGTGTATGTCCCTTTTGATAACTATTGAATAGTTTAATGGTTTATATTGATGTTTGATATGCACGGTCTGGAAATCGCATTCTCAAAATGTTCCTGTAATTCAATTCTTTGCGAAATGTATTATTGTCTTGTTATAGAAATCATGTCCAAATTTATCTCTGCAAAGAGCGGGAATTTGGGATCACGGGACTAATAAGATAACATGGTGATTTATGGTTTGGAAGGTGGAACCAGCAGCCCACCGGAGTTCAGCCAATGTTCTAATTGGTCAAGACATCATTTTGGGAGGTGTCCAAAAGCTGAGTTTAAATACCAAGGACACCCTCAAATCTCTCTCTTCTCTTGCAACTTTTCTTACTCCTTACAACGCTCTTCACGTGCTTCTCGCCGCGGCGTCTCGACGCCGCCTGGCCTGAATGCCAGCCTCCTCATCTAAAGGAAACATGAGGAGATCATTCCACTTCTGTTTTTTTCTTTAATCCTTTTTATTTCTTTCCGTTGAGAGTTTCGTTTCTAGTTAAGTTTGTGCAAGCCGCGACCGACCTAAACGTCTGCGCTGACCTCAACTTCAACAGCACGCAACTCTCATATCCAGCCAACGCCCAAGCACACAAAGGACCACAGAACCAACCAATCAGCAACCTCGGGAAAGCCCCCTTTCTGAAGCGACGCAACTAAAGGAATTCCCAAAGGCAATGCGCAAGTAACCTCTAGAATCTTACTGAACTGGTGCATTTTGATATAAAGTTTAATAACCTCTTTGAGAGACTCAATACGAGGGTTAATTAAGTGATTGATGGTTGTTCAGGTCTAAGCAAATGCACATTGCTATAACTTGGGACTTCATATTTTCATTCCTTTAAACTCATTCTTTCCTCATTTTCTCTTTCTGCAACCTGTGTGAATGCGTGTTTATGTTAGATTAGTTTGTATGTGTTAGGCTTATCTAATAAATTCATATTTTTATTAAGTATCTTGTGTTTCGTGCTTACAAGTTATTGCCTTAAACTGCTGATTTTGCTACTGTGCTTATATATAGTGTTTTCACTATATTCTGGATAGTAATATCCATTGCAGAGTTTCTGTTAGACGACTTGTGAATGAATCGCGCGTCGACTCTGAAACAGCCGTAAAACAGCGATTCTGTTCAAATTCCCTATTGAATCATATTCGATTCCCTTTGAGCTAAATTATAAATTATTATGTAATTAATCCCTATTACAATCTTACATTCTCCAAGCTGGACCTGCGGAGTGCTTATAACCTCGTTCGTATTCGTGAAGGAGACGAGTGGAAGACGGCCTTCATAACACCTAATGGCCACTACGAATATCTTGTCATGCCCTACGGTTTGTCCATCAGTCCCTCGGTCTTCCAAACGTTTATGAACGAGGTGTTCTGGGAATTTCTACATCATTTTGTAGTAGTCTATATTGACGATATTTTGATTTATTCCCGGAACCAGGCCGAACATCGCCAGCACGTCCGTCAGGTCCTCCAAGTCCTACGTCAGCACCATCTATTCTTGAAGCTGGAGAAGTGCGAGTTCCACAAGACTGCGGTACAGTTCCTGGGCTACAACATCAGCGCCGAGGGTGTGCAAATGGATCAAGAGAAGGTACTCGCCGTTCAAAGCTGGCCCCAGCCCAACACCATTAAGGACCTTCAGAAGTTTCTGGGATTCTCCAATTTCTACCGTTGATTCATCAAGAATTACAGTTCTATCACTGCCCCTCTGACCTCCCTCCTTCGAGGTAAACCAAAGCATCTCGGCTGGAACCCTTCTGCCCACGAAGCCTTCCAACAACTCAAGATCTTCAGCACTGCTCCCCTCCTGCGCCACCCAGATCCGGAACATCCCTTCGTGGTTGAGGTCGACGCATCTACCACCGGCGTCGGAGCAGTGCTGTCGCAAGCGGCTGGTGACTCCTCACTCCTCCATCCCTGTGCCTACTATTCTAAGCAGCTGTCC
Organism: Garra rufa; assembly: GCF_049309525.1. Classification (NCBI taxonomy): domain Eukaryota; kingdom Metazoa; phylum Chordata; class Actinopteri; order Cypriniformes; family Cyprinidae; genus Garra; species Garra rufa. Next base: position 32,510,460 of record NC_133383.1, read on the forward strand.
TCGGCGGAGCAGAACTATGACGTAGGCAACCGTGAGCTATTAGCCATCAAGCTCGCCTTGGAAGAGTGGCGTCATTGGCTGGAAGGGGCTAAACATCCATTCACAATCATCACTGACCATAAAAACCTCCAATATCTCCGAGAAGCCAAACGACTCAACCCAAGACAAGCCAGATGGGCTCTGTTCTTTACTCGATTCCAGTTCAAGATTACTTACCGTCCCGGATCAAAGAACATCCCCGCTGATGCACTATCCCGGCAGTTCTCCAGTGATGCTCCCATTGAACCCGACTACATCATCCCTCCGGAACTGATTGTTAGCCCCATCCAGTGGGATATCGACACCTGGATCCAGGACGCCACTCTCCAAGAACCTGCTCCGCCCGAGTGACACGGTACACCAATCTCCGGGCTCTGGACACCCAGGTAGCAGAAGGACCCTCTCGCTGCTCCAACCTCGTTACTGGTGGTCCAGTATGGCCCGGGATGTCATCAGGTACGTCCAGCGTTGCTCAGTCTGTGCCACTACTAACACCTCTCGTCATCTGCCCGCAGGAAAACTGGTGCCTCTCCCCGTGCCACAGCGACCCTGGTCCCACCTCGGGGTTGACTTCGTGACAGACCTTCCCAACTCAGAAGGTAACACCTGTGTGCTCGTAATTGTGGACCGATTCTCCAAGGCGTACAAATTGGTTCCTCTATGAGGCCTCCCCACAGCCATGGAGACCGCCGAGGCCCTCTTTCAATACGTCTTCCGTCACTTTGGTCTCCCCGAGGAAATAGTGTCGGACCGGGGTCCACAATTCATCTCTCACGTATGGAAGGCCTTTTTCAAATCACTTGGTGTATCTGTCAATCTCTCCTCAGGATACCATCCGCAGACGAACGGCCAGACTGAGCGGAAGATCCAGGAGCTTGGACGCTACCTCCGGGCCTACTGTTCAGAAGACCAACACAGCTGGAGCAGGTTCCTCCCGTGGGCCGAGTACACACAGAACTCTCTGCGCCAGGACACCACCGGTCTGACACCTTTCCAGTGCGTACTCGGTTTTCAGCCTCCGCTGTTTCCCTGGACGGAGGAACCCACTCATGTTCCGGCTGTTGACTACTGGTTTCGAGAGAGCGAGAGAGTGTGGGACTCAGCTCATCGTCACATCCAGAGAGCCATCCGACGACATAAGGACTTCGCCGATGCTCGCAGGAGAGCTACTCCATCGTACCATCCTGGGGATAAAGTCTGGCTCTCCACAAGAGACATCCGGCTGAGATTGTCGTAAGCTGAGTCCCCGCTATATTGGTCCGTTCAAGATCCCGAGGCAGATCAACGAAGTGACATACCAGCTTCAGCTCCCACCCAGGTACAGAATTCACCCCACTTTCCACGTATCACTCCTTAAACCATTCTTTCCCTCTGCCACAGAGTCCACCGGAGCTGAAGCTGGACCCCCTCTTCCTGAGATCCTGGATCAACCGTCTATCTACACCGTGCGGGAGATCCTGGATTCCCGACGTCGAGGAGGACGCCTGGAATATCTCGTCGACTGGGAGGGGTATGGACCGGTGGAACGTTCCTGGGTGGTCAGAGACGACGTGCTCGATCCTCAACTCCTTACCGATTTCCATCGCAACCACCCAGATCGTCCTGCCCCTCGCGGTCGTGGTCGTCCTCGACGTCGGAGTAGGGCGTCGGGAGCCGCCCCTGGAGGAGGGGGTAATGTCAGGATGTCACCTCAGTCATCTACTATGAACACACCCTCTGAAGAACCACCCACTCGTTCCGGATCACCTGACTACTGATTACACGCACCTGATTCCAATTACCACACCCCATAAATACTCACTGCACTCAGTCACTCACCGTCTGGTCTACAGATCGCACTCCCCGCATATGCTGCTCATCCGGACTCTGCTTGGACTCTGTTTTACTCCTCTGCTCCTGCTGATCTCATCACCTGTGCAAAGGGACTGTTCAGATAAGATTACTCACAGTTACAACCACTTTTATGACTGTTTGATACTTACCTGCTGTTTTAATAAACTTACCTCAATATTCTACAAACTTACCTCCGCCTCTGTATCCGTCTATGTGTGTGACACACTCAGCCTCCAGGTATTGAATGTCATATCAGAGATTGAAGGGGGAAATGCATGATTACGATATACTGGGGCAGAAATAGCAGTGTCAGGTAATTTACAGACCTTCTTAATTTGATGCCATATTCTCAAACAGTTTGAAACAATACAATTATCTATCTTAACAGATGCAAGCAATCCAGAAGCTGAAAAGAGAATAGATGGAAGCGAACTATTTTTAATTCCATTTTTTTCAATGGCAACCCAGGGGGGCGTATCGGTCGAGATTTCCACTTTATAATCCTCCTGCCAATAAACAAGGGCCCTGGCATTCGCTGCCCAATAATAATGTAAGAAACATGGTAGCCCTAGCCCACCTTTATCTCTTGGCTTCTGTAAATGTATCTTTGATATTCTGTGAGCTTTAAAGCCCCAGATAAAAGGGAGAATTACTGAATCTAATGTTTTAAAAAAAGACTGTCAAAAAAATAGGCAAGTTTTGAAAAAGATATAAAAATCTGGGCAAAGAAACCATCTTAACTGCGTTTATACGTCCTATCATGGAGAGAGGAAGTGTCCTCCATTTGCTAATGCTGATCTTCCAATTTCTGAAGAAAATTCAGGTTGAAAATTAATTTAGGGTTCCCTTCCGGGAACTCTACACTGCGTCCTGAAACGCTATGGGGAACGCCATTGGCGGGCCGCACTCTGAGTCATGTCCAACGTCCAATGAGAAACGGGAGTGACGTCACAGGCGCGGTGACGTCATCGACCAGGAAGTATAAAAGCACGTGCGTTTGAAGCCGGTGTCAGCTTTTGTCATTCAGCGAGAGCGCTCTGTGTCTATTGTCTGTCTAAGAAAGCATACTGCTGTTTTCAGTGCCAGTTTGCACTACTTTTATTTGAGCAGTATGCCAGGGGGAAAACGTTCTTTTAAGAGCGAACGCAGAAAGGCGGTTCAACAGCCGCATAGAAAGTGTGTCCCTCCCTGCCAACGCTACATTGTTGGTGGGGATACACACGATCTATGTGTGGTCTGCCTGGGAGCGGAGCACCCACACTGCGGTTGCTCCGTTCCCGGAAAGCCCTCTTTGAGGAGGGGGCTTTCATTAGCGTTCCCCGCGGGTCTGGCCCCGCTTCCGTCGAGGCGGAGCGGCAGCTGCACTCGTGGGGTTCGCAGTTAGATCTGCTGGAGGGAGTTGAGACGGGTGATCCCCTATCTCTCTCCTCACCCAGCGGATCGTATGACCTCCTCTTGGATGAGGAAGCCCGCACTGCGGTTCCTTCCCTCCAAGAGGAGGATTCAGCGCTCCTTCTGTCTTCCTCCGAGGAGGTTGACGTTGAGAGCGTTGACCTCCCACAACCGCCCCCCCGTTCACCCCAATATGAGGAGCTGGTGGAGGTGCTGACGAGCGCGGTGGCCAAGCTCAACATCAGCTGGTCACCCGCTCCAGATCCAGAGCCCCAGGCAAGCAGGCTTGATGAGCGCTTCCTGCGGGCTAAAGCAACACCTCCCAGACGGAGCCTTCCCTTTTTCCCCGATCTCCACAAAGAGATCGCGAGATCGTGGGACAAGCCGTATTCCTCTCGTCTCTTCTCCCCCGCCTCGGATTACTACGGTAATGTGGGGGGGATGGAGGAATACGGCTACAGGGCGATGCCACAGGTCGAGCAGACACTAGCGACCTATCTGTCTCCCGGCCTGGCATCGTCCCGGAAGGCTCCGTCCTTGCCCACCAAGCCACTAAAAGTTACATCAGGCTTGATGGGCAAGGCATACGCGGCAGCAGGTCAGGCTGGTGCATGTTTACACACCATGTCTGTGCTCCAGGCGTACCAAGCCGACCTGCTGAAGGAGCTTAGTGACGGCGAGGAAGTGAGCGTGTCAGAGATGCGCAAGACCGCTGATCTGGCGCTCCGGGCCACCAAGGAGATCGCCCGTGCTGTTGGGTGGTCTATGGCAGCCCTGGTGGCCGCGGAGAGGCATCTCTGGCTAACCCTGTCCGACATGAAGGAGAAGGACAGGGTCATGCTCCTGGAAGCCCCCCTGCATCCCATCGGCCTCTTTGGTGACTCTGTTGACACGGTTGTCAACAGGCACCAGGAGGCCCGCAGGCAGGCAGCGGCGTTCCAGCGTTATCTTCCTCGCCGCACTTACTCCTCTGGGGCTGCTGGACGGGAGCAGCCCCAGCCGCACTCCAGCTCCTCACACAGGGAGACCCAGAAAAGGAGCGTTGCTACCCGTACCCCTCCGGCGAGGCCTAGAGGGCGGGCTCAGCAACGCTCCAAGTCGGGGTCCTCGAAGACGAGGCCGGACCTGAGGGTCGTCCTCCAGTCTAAGAGGGCCTCGGCTAAACGGCCCTGATGGTCGTGGCCCAGGGCCAATGAGGGCAGCCCCTCTCGAAGAGCTAGGTGCTTCACCGCCTCTGAGGAGTACGGTGACCACCTCTCTTCGGGGCCCTCAGGAGATTCGTCAGCTAACCCTGCCGGTGTTACAGGGTGCGGCAGTCTCCCGCGAACATCATTCTCCGGTCTCTCCGCCCGGAAACGTAGCGGAACCAGAGAGTTCGCCACCCCCACGGGGGTCTCTAGAGCGCTTACTTCAGGTGCATCCTGCCAGTTCGCTGTTATAGGTCACCGAGTTAGCTCCTCAAATAAATCCAGAAACCAGCCTCGAGAGGTTGGTTCCCTTAGTAGAATTTCTGGCAGCGTGGAAGCTACTGCCAAATATCTCTACGTGGGTCCTGCGTACTGTAGAGAAAGACTATTTCATTCAATTCGGCGCCAAGCCGCCACCTTTCAGCGGGGTATTTCCTACTCTTGTAAACCCCGAGCAGGCTCTGGTATTGGAACAGGTGGTCCCTCCTCAACACAGAGAATCCGGGTTCTACAGCCGGTACTTCATTGTTCCCAAGAAGGATGGGGGCCTGCGGCCCATTTTAGATCTCAGACAGCTAAACCTCTCAGTCAGAAAACTGAAGTTCAAAATGTTGACTGTCACACAGGTCGTGTCTCAAATCAGGTCCGAGGACTGGTTTGTCACGATAGATCTGAAAGACGCATACTTTCACGTCTCCATCCTTCCTCAACATCGGAGGTTTCTCAGGGTCGCTTTCAGGGGCAAAGCTTACCAATACAGAGTTCTTCCGTTCGGCCTAGCGCTCTCACCCCGAACGTTCACGAAGTGTGTGGATGCTGCTCTGGCTCCTCTGCGACTCCAGGGCATCCGCATACTCAACTACATAGACGACTGGCTGATCCTAGCCAGCTCAGAACGGTTAGCGGCTCAACATCGAGATGTTGTTCTTGCTCATATGTCAAAGCTGGGGTTGAGACTCAACGCCAAGAAAAGTGTGCTGTCTCCATTACAGAGAACCACTTATCTAGGTGTAATCTGGGATTCGACCACGATGCAGGCACGAATGTCACCTGCTCGGATCGAGTCGATCCTTACTGCAGCAAATGCGGTCAAGCTAGGCCTGCTACTCACTGTCAAACAGTTCCAAGTACTGTTAGGTCTTATGGCAGCTGCATCCAACGTGATACGTCTTGGACTACTGTACATGAGACCACTGCAGTGGTGGATCAAAACCAAAGGGTTTTCCCCGAGGGGGAACCCACTCCGCAAGATCAAGGTCACGCGGCGCTGCCTACGTGCCTTGGTCATGTGGAAAAAGCCCTGGTTCCTATCACAAGGTCCAGTGCTGGGAGCTCCTTGCCGCCGCGCCACGCTAGCGACAGATGCATCCCTCACCGGGTGGGGAGCGGTCATGAGTGGCCGCTCCGCCCATGGCCTATGGAACGACCGGCATCACTCTTGGCACATAAATTGCCTAGAAATGCTGGCGGTGTTCCTGGCTCTGAAGCATTTCCTTCCAGACCTAAGAAACCGTCACGTGCTGGTCCGCACAGACAACACTGCGGTGGTCTATTACATAAACCACCAGGGAGGTCTGCGTTCACGCCCCTTATACAAGCTGGCGTACCAGATCATCATGTGGTCACAAGGGAAGCTTCTCTCATTGAGAGCAGTTCACATTCCTGGACGTCTCAATGTGGGAGCAGACGTCCTGTCGAGGCAGGGGCCGAGGCCCGGGGAATGGATGCTTCACCCAGAGGTGGTGAAGCAGATATGGAGAGTCTTTGGTCAAGCCCAAGTGGACCTCTTTGCGACTCAGGAGACATCGCAATGTCCCCTTTGGTACTCTCTAGTTCCTCCAGCTCCTCTCGGACTGGATGCCATGGTACAGACGTGGCCGAGGCTTCGTCTGTACGCTTTTTCCCTGATCGCTCTGCTCCTGGGAGTTCTGGAAAGAGTGCGCCGGTACGGAGTACGGCTGCTGCTAGTAGCCCCGTACTGGCCGGCCCGAGTATGGTTCTCGGACATAATCGCCCTCCTCGACGGCTCTCCGTGGGAGATTCCCGTCAGGAGGGACCTTCTTTCTCAGGCTGGGGGCGCAATCTGCCACCCTCACCCAGAGAAGTGGAAGTTATGGGTGTGGCCCCTGAGGGGGCACAACTCATAGAAGCTGGTCTCTCAACCGAGGTTGTTGAGACCATCCTCCAATCCAGAGCTCCCTCTACGAGGAAACTTTATGGCCTAAAGTGGAACCTGTTTGCGTCATGGTGTCATGAACGCCGTTTAGACCCAGTCCACTGCCCGGTTGGTACAGTGCTGGAGTTCCTGCAAACTCGTTTGTCCGCTGGGTTAGCTCACTCCACCTTGAAGGTGTACGTGGCGGCTATATCGGCTTACCACGCCCTTCAGGGCGGCCTTTCAGTGGGCAAAAAACCCCTGGTCTCACGTTTCCTCCGCGGTGCACTCAGGCTGAGGCCTTGTGCAAGACCGAGAGTCCCTACATGGGACTTAGCTGTGGTGTTGGAGGCGCTGTGTAAACCTCCCTTCGAGCCTCTGGAGGAGGCCTCCGATCGGATGCTTACCTTAAAAACAGCACTGCTGTTAGCGCTAACGTCTCTTAAGAGAGTCGGGGACCTACAGGCCCTTTCAGTGGCCCCTTCCTACATTGACTTTGCCCCAGGGTTGGCCAAAGCATTCCTCTACCCAAGAGCTGGGTACATACCCAAGGTCCCCTCAGTAACACCACAGCCAATAACGCTGCTAGCGTTTTATCCTCCTCCATTCGTGGAGCACGACCAGAGGAAGTATAACTTGATGTGTCCAGTAAGAGCACTAGACACTTATGTCCACAGAGCTGCCCTGTGGCGTAAATCAGAGCAACTGTTTGTCTGTTACGGCCCCCCTAAGAAGGGATGCCCGGCTTCCAAGCCTACTATCAGTAAGTGGATCGTTGATGCCATCTCTACTGCATACGAGTCCTCTGGTCTCCCATCCCCGATGGGAGTCAAGGCTCACTCAACTCGAGGCGTCGCAGCCTCCAGAGCTCTGATGGCAGGTGTCCCGATCCAGGACATCTGCAGTGCGGCGGGTTGGTCCTCACCTCTAACGTTCGTCAGATTCTACGAACTAGACCTCAGAGCCACTCCAGGCTCAGTCATCTTTCAGCCCTAGCATAAAGGCTAGGCTCAAGAGGTCAAAAGGCACTTTCCTTCTAGCAAGGAAAAGAGTTTTTACCCCCTTTCGTTCTGGCAATTTCCCCAGACAAAGGCATATGACTCTCCTCAATATTTGTCCTCCTGGTCTGGCAGGTCCCCAGACAGGAGATGTATCCCCACCATCTTGGCCTGGCACTTCCCAGGCAAGTGGTGTGTTATCCTGCCTCGTGTGCCCGAGGGCCGAGGCCTGTATTCCTCGTGTCTGGTGGTTGATCACAGACAGAGATGAGTTCCAGTGCCCTGGCAGGATCACCAGGCACTCCCTATGTCCCTCTTGTACTGGCTGTACGCAGACAACGGACTACCATTTCTCCTCGTGTGCCTGAGGGCCGAGGAGCACTTCTCCCCCTGCACTGGTCATATGACAGGCAGTGGTTGAGAACCCTATCCTCGTGTGCCTGAGGGCCGAGGTCTGTTTATCCCTCTTGTCTGGTGGTGGATCACAGACAGAGATGAATGCCAGTGCCCTGGCAAGATCACCAGGCACTTCTTGCGTCCCTCTTGTACTGGCTGTAATGCAGACAAAGGACCACTATCCCTCCTCGCGTGCCCAAGGGCCGAGGAGCATTTCTCCCCCTGCGCTGGTCTTATGACAGGCAGCGGTTGAGAACCCTAGCCTCGTGTGCCTGAGGGCCGAGGCCCATTCTATCCCTCTTGTCTGGTGGCTGATCACAGACAGAGATGAATTCCAGTGCTCTGGCAAGATCACCAGGCACTTCTTGCGTCCCTCTTGTACTGGCTGTAATGCAGACAAAGGACCGCCATTTCTCCTCGAGTGCCTGAGGGCCGAGGAGCATTTCTCCCCCTGCGCTGGTCTCAGGACAGGCAGCGGTCGAGAACACTATCCTCGTGTGCCCGAGGGCCGAGGCTCAGGTATCCCTCTTGTCTGGTGGTGGATCACAGACAGAGATGAATTCCAGTGCCCTGGCAAGATCACCAGGCACTTCTTGCGTCCCTCTTGTACTGGCTGTAATGCAGACAAAGGACCGCCATTTGTCCTCGAGTGCCTGAGGGCCGAGGAGCATTTCTCCCTCTTGTCTGGTGATAGATCACAGACAGAGGTGGATTACCACTCGCGTCCTGGCAAGATCACCAGGCGGAGTTACCGCAGTGTCTCATCAGGTAAGTATTTCTAGACACTTTCCCTTCTCGGTCTTGCGAGACCAGACGAAGGATGACATGACCTCGTGGGCTCGAGGGCCGAGGTTTGTCTTCCCTCTGATCTGGTGGGCTCCACAGTCAGAGATGTACTACTACCCATGCCCTGGCAGGTTCCCCAGGCTGAGGTTTGTATCTGGACGCTTTCTTTTCCACCCTTGTCCTAGCAGACACTAGGCAGGGCTCGGAAATTATGGGGGCGTTGATACCTCGTTCCCCATAGCGTTTCAGGACGCAGTGTAGAGTTCCCGGAAGGGAACGTCTCAGGTTACGTATGTAACCCTGGTTCCCTGAGGGAACGAGACACTGCGTCTCGGACCATAATTCCCGCATCCCTGCTGCGCTCGCTTCATTCCTTTGAGCTGACGCCGGCTTCAAACGCACGTGCTTTTATACTTCCTGGTCGATGACGTCACCGCGCCTGTGACGTCACTCCCGTTTCTCATTGGACGTTGGACATGATTCAGAGTGCGGCCCGCCAATGGCGTTCCCCATAGCGTTTCAGGACGCAGTGTCTCGTTCCCTCAGGGAACCAGGGTTACATACGTAACCTGAGACGTTTTTGGGCAAAACAACTCCAAGATACTTAAGTTTGTCTGTAATTCTGAAAGGGAGATTATGCAAGAATTCAGTATCAAGATCAGCACCCAGTGATATGAATTCACTCTTCTTCCAATTAATTGTATAGCCAGAGATTGTACCAAATGATTTTATAAGATCTAACAGTATAGGGACCGACTGTTCAGGGTCTGACAGAAAAAGAACAATATCGTCAGCATATAAGGAAATGTAATGATCCACATTTCCCAGACTTACAGGCTTGATAGAAGAATAGAATGATTTCTAATACCGATCGCAAGAGGCTCGATCGCAACTGCAAAAAGCAAAGGACTGAGGGGACATCCTTGACGTGTCCCAGGATTCAATAAAAATGGCTTTGACTTCTCTTGATTTGTGAGTACAGAGGAAGTTGGGCAAGCATACAACGTTGTAATCCATGACACAAAACGACTACCAAACCCACACTCTTCTAAAACTTTCAACATGTAAGGCCATTCCAGCTGGTCGAATGCCTTCTCTGCATCTAAACACAAGGTTGCCACCTTAGAACCTTTTTTAAAACCTATGATACATTATGTTCATTAATCTTCTAACATTAAAAAATGAAAATCTATTAGGAACAAAACCAGTTTGATCTGTATGTACAATTGATGAAATATATTTATTTAATCTATTAGCTAATAATTTTGTAAAAATTTTAATGTCAGAATTCAATAATGCAATAGGCCTGTAAGATGAAGGCTCAGTCTCATCCCTACCCTCTTTCAATATTAGTGAGATATTAGCATTGTATAATGTGTCAGGAAACTTTTGTGTTTCAAGCGAATGAGTGAACATCCTCAACAAAATGGGAGCCAACTTCCCAGAATACTTTTTATATAATTCCATACCAAAACCATCTGGCCCAGCTGCCTTGCCATTGGGAAAAGATTTTATAGCCTCAACAATCTCCTGAATAGTAATATTAGAATTTAATGCCTCACGAGCATCATCACTCAATTTAGGAAGATTCAAGGACCCTAGCCAATTAGAAATGTCCCCTCTTGCTCTGAATGTATATAACTGTTCATAATATTCCCTTAAACAATCGTTTATACCCTTAGGATCCACAATAATGTCCCCAGCTTTTGATCTAATTTTATGTATGGCTTTATTAGCTTGTAAGCTCCTCAGCTGTCGGGCCAGCAATTTATGGGGTTTATCCCCTAGCTCAAAATATTTTTGTCTTATCCTCAACAACTGATCCCATACCTGTCCAGACAATATAGTATTATATTCATACTTTAACCCTCTGGGGCCGACGGTCACGCCGGCGTGACCAACCTACTTTTTTTAAGATCAGCGCAAAAGACACTAAAAATGCTCTGTCGGTTTAAGTCATACACATTAGAGATATACATCAATGGAAACTGTAAAGCGTGTACTTTTATTTGGGCACACTCAAAAGAACAGCAGAAAGTTGTTTTTTTTTATTTAGAATAAAGAAAACAAACAGGGTGATTTCTGTTTTCTCTGTCTCCGTGAACTGCTTTTAGAAATGCGTCACTTATATCATTCAAACACGGTGAATATTTAGCACACAAACATAAAAGTGGTATCTACTGAAAGCTTGAGATTTATGCTTTTAAACGAAGTAAGTTTTATCAAAAACAAATAATCTGTGATAAATTAATCTATATGAAACCAAGGAGATGTCTAGTCTATCCAGTTCCAACTAATTATCTCTAATGTGACCGCGCCCACTATCGCGAAATCTTTTGCCATGCAAATTAGCCATGTGCTACTAGCGCGCCAAGGACCGGAGTATCTGTACGCGAGGAAACTCCCACATCACCGCAACAAAGCAACATGACTTCAAGTTCATCTTGGTTACAGTTTGTTACTGAATGAAGATATGCTGTGAGGAATAAGACTTATATTTACCTCAATACTAAAAAGGACGCGATGCGACGCAAACCCAGCAGGAGGAGACATTTACATGAGTAAGTCTTACTTTCATTTTCCTACTAGCTTTCGCTGTTATTTACTTTGACAAAACATATACACATTTTACTAGTTAGACTTATTCCAAACTAAAATTCCTGACTTTATCAAATGAAACATTATTAAGTACGTTTGATTGCATTGCATCTCTTACAATGGCAGGATAGTTATAATGTTCTAGAAAAACGATGTGATTATGACTGTGAGATGCATTTATGACGATATCTTTATGAATGTAGAATCATACTTTATTTATTTATTTTATTGTATAACAGTGTAAAAGTAATATGAGTGCTTACACTGAATGTGTGTTTACATCACGTTTATTAGTAATATAGTGCTAAACGATAATTATTAGTTTCTTAGATATTACATGTCCTTTTTTACATTAGTACAAATTCTAGAGTATAGACTGTATTCTGACAGATGATCCTGATATGATTTTTGGTTTGTTTTGTTTTTGTAGTGATCTCAAACCTGCTCAAAAGATGAATCCTGCCCTCTTTCCCATGAGTCCCTTCAAACTGTTTTCCTCTGAGAGCACTAGAAACTTGAGATGTTCAACTACACTGATATTCTGGTGTAAAACAAGTTTTTGACTTTTTTTGTATTTTTTTAAGGGCACACAAAATAGCAGGTAAGATTTGTTTCATTTGTTGAACAGAATTCAGAAGAAGTTTTCAGAAATGCCACAAAGTCTGTGCACATCTGTGTGGTAAGATGAGGGAGCTCAATAATGTGTCTTGGACCTTCATTATGTATGTTTTATTTATACAGTGATAGTAAATAAAATAAAAATAATCTAAAACTCCATTCTCTGAATCTTCTCACATTGTTTCCTTACTTGCTATAGTCAAGTCAGTCATTGATGGGGCCATTAGGGAGGGCTCTTTTGTCTCTCAGGTGTGAATTGCTAAATATTCATGGGTCATTGCCACACCTATGAATAATCCCTTTCGATCACAAAACATGTTTTATAAAATTTAAATCAATATATTGTTTTCTCTGAACGAGTGAACGAGATGATTTTCACATCATTTGGTTGAAAAAATTCTAGCCTACGACATCCTATTATCTAAAGTCTTGTAAAGAAATGTCCTGTATGTGCTTCATGGCCTTATTTCAGTGACTTCAAAACTTTAGATTTTCAATAACCACGCATAAACATAGTTTTCTCAAAAACACAAACATGCACATTAATGTTGCTTGCATATTATTGTAGCCCAATATGTGCTGATTACAATGTAATCTGACTTTAACCATTCATATGTTTTTAAGATACTGAAAAAAGCACAAATGTCAGGGCATGTCAAAACTTCTTCAGGGCCCCAAAACACCTCAGGCCCCAGAGGGTTAACTTAAGGATGTTCTGCAAGGTGGAAGGGCTAGAGGAAATTCTGTAAGAGGGTTCCAATTGAGATAATTCCTGTTAAATTTCTGAAAGACGCTTGCATCTGTTTTTCCTGGTTGATGACTCAAATGAAATAATGTGTCCCCTGGTCACAGCCTTAAATGATTCCCATAAAGTGGAGTCTGTGACTTCAGAATTATCATTGATCTCAAAAAATTCTGAAATCTTATCAGACATAAATTGGCAAAATGAGGTATCAGACAGTAGAGAGGGATGAAAACGCCAGCAATGTTATTTACTCTTATGGCCAAGGTCAAGAACTATTGAAGTAGGAGAGCGATCAGAAATTAAGATATTGTGATAATTTGAGGTAATGACATTTGATATAAGTTTGGAATCAAGTAAAAAATAATCTATTCTAGAAAAAGACTTGTGCCTTTGTGGAAAAAAAAGAATAGTCTCTACCTGTGGGATGTGTCAGCCTCCATATATCAACCAGGTTCATGGAGGACTTTAAGTTATTTAAAACTATGGATGCAGAAGGTAACTGGCCGATTTGGGCTGATCTGTCCAAAAAATTATCAAACACACCACCTACAATCACATGTGAATCAGTAAAATCAGACAGTAAATTAAATATTTTTGTAAAAAAGGTAGGGTCATCGAAGTTCGGCCCATATACATTAAGAAGTGTAACATGAAAGGAGTAAATGTAACCAGTTACCAAGATGTAACGACCATTTGGAAACATGTCTAAAAGGAACTGTTTTACGGATTAAGATTGCAACTCCTCTAGCCTTGCTAGAAAACGTAGACTGAAAAACATGACCAACCCAGCTGCATTTAAGCATCTTCTCTTTTGTAGGCCTAATATGTGTCTCTTGTAAGTACATAACATCCGCAGACAAAGATTTCAGGTGTGTAAATACTTTAGCTCGCTTGAGCACATGACCCAGACCACGTACGTTCCAGCTTGTAAAAGTAATGCCACCGCCCCTTGAAGGTAAATTAGGATTCATCCAGAAGTTAAAAATAGAGAATGCAAGCCCTTTTCAAAAAATCGTGAAGAGAAAAAAATAAAAATAAACAAAAAATTAACTCGAACAAAATGAAGAACTTTACCCCCCTACCCCCGTCCCACTTTCCCAAACAAAGTGAGAACATGCATCCCCGAAAATCACTGAGGGGTTGCCGGACCATCAGAACAGTGAAACTACAGCTTAACAAAGCCCTAAAGCTCCATCTCCAATCACATAAACAGATATTTGCAAAAAAAAAAAAAAAAAAAACGGTCATATGTTCCAATCTTAGCGATTACTGAATAAAAGTCACATACCAGAGCGTGCTCAACCTGCATACCTAAGAGTTATTTTCAAGACAGCGTCCCAATGAATGCCTCCATCTCCTCAGGTGAGGAAAACACCTTGTCTGTAGTCCCGTGGGTGACGTGCAGCCTTGCCGGGTAAATGAAACCGCTCCTCACGCCGGCATTCCGAAGATGCTTCCTAACATCACTAAATGCCTGCCGCTGCTTCATTATTTCAGCCGGGAGATCAGGAAAGATGTGTATCGGCCTGCCTTCGTAGCGCAGCGGAAACTGTTGACGAGCCAGCTGAAGTATTTTTTCCTTCATTTGAAAATGATAAATCCGGGCTATCATCACGCGCGGCCGCGCATCCTCTCCGGAGAGCTGCCTCCCCAGCCGATGAGCGCGATCCACTTCCAACGGCTTAGAGAAACTGCTTGCGCCCAACAGGTCAGGAATAAACTTCATCAAAAATTCCGTGGGACGCCCATTCTCAATCTTCTCAGGCAGGCCAACAATTTTAATGTTTTGCCGTTTTGAGCGAGCCTCCAAATCGATCACTTTATGACGGAGGGCTTCATTCTCTGACTGTATTTTAACGCACTTCTGCTCGACGAGAGAGAGGCGGCGGTTTTTAACCTCCTTGATTCTATCGCCAAGGCTCACTAAGGAAGCTTGAGTGGATGCCAAAGACGCTTCCAGGAGATCAAATCGGTCAGTCATCGTTTTGCTCATATTCTGTATCGCCAGAAGAATATTGCTAGATTCCGCTTCAGACTCAGCATTCGACTCCGAGGCTGATGCGGCCTGTTCTTCCATCCACGGTGACGACTGAGCAGGAGGCTCATTCAACGGCTTCAGCTTCTTTCCGACTTTGTGTTTAGGCTTAGGCATTATACAGTTCTTTGCCAAATAAAGTTATGCAAAGATACCGGTGGGAAAAAAAAGATTAATCAAAATAATGACCGAATAATTTCAGATTTAGAGAGGAGCTCTGCTAAAACATGACTACTCCATACAGTACTCACTAGCGCCCCCCATCACGCAGGCTTTAACCGAATAGTGTTTACAGACAAACTCATGCCTCTTACGCTGTCAGAGTTTCATCTGTGGTAGTCTAAAACACAAACTCATAATTTAGAATACTATGACACTGAACACATCTCAAAGCTACCATGAAATGTATCATTAATAATAGCTTGATACTGTACATAATTTTCTCTCGCTGCTCTCTTGCCAGTAAACCATTTCAAGATGAATAATTCTTATCTTTATCTTATCTTTCTTATCAGAACACTAATTAAAATCATACCAATATGATAAAAGTAATTATAATACCTGCATTAACAATAAACATTAAACGACAGCCTTTCAGCTCTTATTAATCATGTCAGCAGGAAACATAGAGTACACATTCTGTACATTTGGACTGTAGAAGATACAGTAATAGGAGTAACAGTAATAAAAAGAAGGGATGGTGGCATAGACAGCTTTATCATGAAGGTGCTTTTCTGCTTTTATACAAAGATCTGTCTATGTTTACTCAAAATTCTCCACCTGTCTATCATTGAGCTAATACACATACTGATCACGATCAGCGTTGATGCTCAGTGATGGTCTGGTTTTGTGGTGTTTTGTTGCTAATGCTTGTGTTTGGAGAGTTATGTGGGTGTTTCATACTGAAGTGCTCCAGGAATGTTAAATATTACATCTGCATAACTGACCTGAGCAGTAATCAGCCTGCAGTGTTACAGTTTTTTCAGTTGCTAACAAGCAATGTTCAGCACTGAAACCGCATTTCCAAAACTGTTCACACATTCAGCAAGTCTATGCAGAGTCTATGCAGACAAAACTGTGTATAATTTTGCATTGCTTTCAGACAAAATGCATGCAAGGACCACATTTTTCAAAATCCACAAACACAATTTTTTTCATTTATACTCTAAAATCTGCAAAACTCTACATTTTTAGCACATTTTTCACATGCTAACACAATGCTTTCAAAACTGATTAAAGCATATTCAAATCAAATCTGTCCATTTCTGCATTATAATTATATTGAATTAAAATCTTAGCAGAATATTTATTATGGAACTGAGTAATTATTATTTCAACACAACTAAATTACAGTTTCAACTGAAAGCCAAGCCAGATGTCTTACTTTTAGTCTTCTTCTACTTACTTATTTACTTTCTTTCTTTCTTGATTATCTTTCTTTCTTTTTTGGTTATTTTTTGATAAATTAATGGCTTTGGAATGATTTTGTTTGGAAACATGGATCAGGGAAGACACATTGGTGGGGGAAAACAAGTGGCAGAGAGAGGGAGGAGTACGACTGTCACAGTGCTGAACATCCATCCACATTTTTTACATTTTCCCTAGCGCTTGTCATATGTATAGGGTCATGGGGAGGCTGGAGCCTTTTCTGGGTCATAGGCAAGAAAACACCCTGGACATATGGCTAGTCCATCACATGCATTTATATGCACACTCACTTACAGTCTCCAGTTCACTCTAGAACATACACACTCCACATAGAAAGGTCTCCTGCTGCAGCTGGGACTCCAATACTGCACATACAGTACCTTATTAAACTAGAATCATTATGTTATATATATATATATATATATATATATATATATATATATATATATATATATATATATATATATATGGGTCAATGACGTGACGGGTCATTTTTTTGTCCAAAGGCCTTAATAATAATAAAAAAAACAAATATATAACATCTAAAGTGTGTAAGGTAGTACAACTTGATCTATTTTACTGAATCCAAAAGGTTTTAATTATATTTTACTACATATAATGGTATTTTAAAGATTTTGAAGTGTCAAAAGGTCATTCGGTTTAACCGTCCGAAGGCCAGTACAGCAATTTCATTTGTGATTAAAATATCTTAAAATTTAATAAATGTATATATTTTTTATTCTGGCATGATTTTATAAGACTATATATCAACATAGTGCAAAATGGTATTAAAATTATGTGTAGAAGTCGTTGCTTTGTTATGAGAAAGAATGTCCGGAAAAATGATATTCGTTGATGTCATTTGGAGAAACCAACATAAAGGGCTTTATTTTGGATCGAGTCATGTGGTCAATATTAAGTGACAGGATGTGACATCATTCAGACACCTGCCAAGGACCGCATGGTCGTGAAGCAAAGTAAGTAACTCTCTCTTAACTATTAGAAAAATTCATGTTTTCACTTGCTCATACACATGTCCCCAAATATCAGGTCATTCGGTACAACCGCTATATAACATGGATAATGTTGTAATATTTAAAAAACTTTTACTAAATATAAAATGTTCGATTCTCCTTTTGGTAGCTAGATAGCTAACTAACAAGCTAGGCAGTTAGATATCAGCCTGTTAGCATTGAATAAAGATTTTGTCATTCGTTATAACCAAAAGAGTTATTCGGTTAAACCGGAATTTTGGTTATAACGAATGACTTACTGGTTGTATTGAATGACAGCAATGTATGTTGGTCTCATTTTTACATATCTGGTATAAAAAAATACAAAATTTTATTAATAGAAAATGTGCAGAGTATATTATTATATAATTTTGACTAAATTTTAACTTTGCAGATGCCTTTATCAAATAAAGAAAAAGCCGCTCGTTTCTGCACTGAAAAAAATGATTATGGCCCCAATTAAATTAAGCATGATTCAATTTCGCTAGTTTAAATAATAAAAATTTAGTTTTTGATTTTAATTAATAAGTATTAATTGGTTTTAAGCGAATTACATGTGTTTTAAATCCAAGCCATGTGAATTAATTAAATTCAGTTAGAAAATATTAAGTAAACTTTCTGCGCATGCGCACAAATGCAAATTCTCCCTGGCGCCAAAAGGAGTTTCCAGTCACGACTCAGTCAGGTTCACGGCCACGGTGCGGTGGGAACTTTTCATTCCGGACCCGGAGTTTTCATCATTCGGTCGATTTACACGGTGAGTAATATTTATGTGAGTAATAATGTAGTGTAACACTGTTTATTACAGTAAATAGTTTGTTCGCTGTATGAATAATATCTGCAAAATGAGTCTTTGGGAGAAATTCCACAGCGACCAACGGACGGTCACATATAACTTACACAAATAACCAAAATAATACTTTTTTATGTGACAGAATGTACTTTTAAGATATTTTTGTATGAAAATGTAGTTGTATAAGCCTAAAATACGCCGTTTATTTGAAAGGATAGCGTCTATTTAAATGCTTAAGCGCTTTCGGAGATGCTCAGGCCGGTAACGTTATTGGTGTTCCCGCCTAAGTTATGTTAACGTTACCACAGCCAGTCCTTCGGGAATCTGCCGGCTTCTAATGTGGTTAAACATGACATATAACGTTAAATCCTTTTGGACGGGTCATCTTTAATGTCCTTAACTTGTTTGTTCAAGAGCAGTTTGTTTTGGCTGAAGGTATGGTAGTGCTTGCGTGATACTGAAAAAAATTATTAACTTCTGTGGCAGCTATTGCATTTAAAGCAATGATGGGCAGATCGTATCCTTAACTGCGTGTTTGTACTGTAGAATTGTTTCCACAGACTCAAACTTTATTTGTGGTGTTACGTTAGATGTGTTTCGTTCATACTGGACACCATCACAACTCCAAATAACTACGCCTTGTAATAGAAAGTTCCGGGAAATCAAAAATATGGACGAAGGCATGAAGTTATGAGGGGAATTTCCAGTTAGTTCCTATCAGCAAATCTCACAATATAACATTGGATTTCTGAATGGTTTTAGTGTTCACAATTGTAATCATGTGAACATGCCCCTTTTTGCTAGCTTTAATGGTGCAGCATGTAAACTGTTGTAAACTAGCAATAATAATTATTGTGTTTTTACTTTCATTTGAGGGACTCTTTGCATGTTCCTGTGACTAGGACCTTGATGCCAAAGGAAGTTTCCAGGTTCGCCACTTTCCTGAAGTTGTATTATTCCAGCAATATGCACAGTAAGTATTTTTAGTATTAAAGCATTTTACAATAAACAGTTGACTTTAATGAAATATATCATATAATGTAATATGTTATGTTCCACAGATCACTGCTGTTTTCCAGAAAGGAGGTCTTACTGGGAGGAAAATGGTCAACTATTTCGGCATTTTACAGGAGGTATGTATTCATTTATCAAGTGTCTTTTCCTTTCCCATATGTATTATTATTTAACACAGTGATGTCAAATACAGTGTCCAGACAAAAATGTCTCTGCTTGAATTTAAATTCTACTTAAATTTCAAATACTAAAAGGGTTATAGTTGCCCAAAAAATGAAAATTCTGTCGTTAATTACTCACCCTCATGTCTTTCCAAACCCAGAAGACCTTAGTTTATCTTCAGAACAAAAAAAAATTAAAAAATTTTTTAATGAAATCTGAGAGGTTTCTGGACTTGCATAGGCAACAATATAACTGGCCCAAAAACGTACTAAGGACATAAGTGTAACCATTTATGTGACATCAGTGGTTCAACCATATCTTTACAGAGCTAAAGAATAATTTTAATGTGCAAAGAAAACAAAAATAACTTTATTCAACAATTCTTCTTCCTGCCTCCATTGTCAAGACTACAATGACATATGCGTGTGTTTTTCTTTGCTTATAAACATGGTTCAGCCCATGCATGTTCATGTCAGCAACACCAAACACTTGTGTCATGGTACTCTCATGAATGGCAGACGGTGGCGCGGAGGAGTCTGTATTTTTGTTTTCTTTGCGCACAAATATTCTCGTAGCTTCATGAAATTACTGTTGAACCACTGATGTCACATGGACTATTTTACCAATATCTTTAATGTGTTTCTTGGCCTAAGAACATTTCAGTTGAGTTGCGTTGCTGTCTATGCAGGGTTAGAAAGCCCACAGATCTCATTAAAAATATCTGAATTTGTGTTCCATTTGCAGATTAGGAACAACATGTGGGAGATATACAAATAGATTTGTCAGTTTTCTTTCTCATCTGCTTCCTTTCACTTTAACTTAAAAAAAAACAGCTGTTTATGATGACATACTGATTTGTTTTTGTGCATATTGGCTGGTAAATATCAGTTGATACCCAACCCTACTAATAACAGTTTCTTTTTATTTAAATATAGGACAGTCAAAGAGATGACTCCTTGAAAGACCCACAACACATCACCATGGGCATACCTGTAAAATCCATTACAAATTGCAGTTTGTTGCATGACATATGAACAGTTTTAGCACTATTGTTTATTCACAATTGAAAAAATACAATATACTGTTTAATCACTATATACTGTTGCCTGTTTCCACATATTTTTTATTAATTTTGCAATTCCAAGTCCACACTCAACAATGTGGCCCCTTTCACCTGTGAATTTTTGTTAATTTTTATTTTGTGAATGTGCAACGTTAAGTAAGCACTTGTCTTCCAAACACTTGTTGTATATACAAAGAAACTGTTACTGAATTTACATTTGATGACATTAAAAATAAATTCAAAACATTAAACTTGTTGTGTGTATTTGCAAAGCCATTTAAGAACCTCTCCTTAAGAAAAGGATTTTTTTAAAGGTAAGTGATTAAAACAATTTTGAAATTTAGTCAACAAAATGTGATTATTTAAATGTAGCTAAAATAAATTGATTGCAACCACTTACCTTAAAAAATTTGAGTAAATTCAATGAATATTTTTTCTTCAGAAACAATTAAATAAATTAAGAGGAAGTAGCATATTTAAATTGGGCTGAAATTACTCATTTTTTTAATACTAAGTTAACTAAATAAAATTGTTTAAATCCAAATAAATGTGTTTGTTTAAATTTAGATCAAATCAATTGATTGCAACCACTTACCTTAAAAAAATTGAGTAAATTCAATGAATCATTTTTTTCAGTGTGGGCAAGGATCAGTGCTGATCCTGTTAAAAAAAGAACAGATGCTCGCTAAAAGAAGGGAAAGGTATAATTTGTTTTTATTATTTATATTATTATATTCAATAATATAGGTGCCTGGAAGTACCCCATATGCATACTATGGTGAAGGGAATGCCCAAAAAAAACTGGATTGGAGAAAAATGTCTTCATCTGGCCAGCAAAACCTGACATAATCTTCTACTTCAAAGAAGACTTGCATGCAACAATCAGTGAGCCAGAACCTCTAAATGCACAGTCCTCTGTCTAGATTATGCTCCAGAGACTGGATGGCTTTCATGAATGCACAGTAACTTTTCGTTGTAGCACTTGGTCCAACAACCATTAAATGGTTCAATGTTTCAAGGACTTTAATTAATAATAAGAGTTATATGTAATGTTTGTTCCAAACAATGATATGTCCTAATGTTTGATGTTCTTTTTCATGATAGCCTAGCAGCTCATTGTTTAATAATTTAAACACTAGTTCCAAGAACCATTAAATGATTCAATGTTTTAATGACTTTAATATAATTAATAATACGAGTTGTATGTAATGTTTGTTCCAATAAAAATGAAATGTCTTAATGTTTGACATTCTTTTTCATGAATATATAGCCTAGCATCTCATCATTTAACAATTTAAACACTTGTTCCAAGACCAATTAAATGCTTCAATGTTTTAATTAATAATTTACAATACGAGTTATATGTTCATTCCAATATCAAAATGTTTTAATGTTTGAAGTACTTTTTACATTAATAGCCTATTATATTAACACTAAAATGTGCTTTTGAAGCTATTTGTGTCTGTTTATTGTCTTTAATATTCATAATGTCAAGGGCAGCAGACATGGTCATTCGGTATAACCGGCCTTGGTCATTCGGTAAAACCAATATAGTAAATATTTAAATGGAATAATATTGTTTTTAATAACTAAAGGAACTACAATAATACAAATATAAAGCAGATAAGGCTCTTTTTTTTTTACATTTCCCCTTTTCTCCTTTCCCTGTGCAATGTTTTACTTGAATATGTTGGAGTGTTTAGAGTAGGTCAATAAAATGATAACATTTATGAGATCAGTGATCATTTTATTTAATATTTCTTGTGTGGTACACACTATATACTATCTCAACATCAATGTCAAATCAGTTTTTTCCATGAATAATTATCTGCAAATGAATAATTTTTGATATATTCATGGTTAAACCGAATGACTTTTTTGGTGACAAATTTTATTCATCTTGTAAAAAAATGACAAAAACAGTGTTAATTGATTGTACAAACCACAAACTCTTATTGTTAACACCTAGGTAAACTAAAAAATGGTTACAAATATAGTTATATCTCCATTCTATTTTTTTACACTTTTAAAAACCTTATTCGTCATTGACCCATATATATATATATATATAGGGTAGGGTACCTGCATGCATTTTACAAACATAAAAAATCATATTGTTCCAAAACCAGACGAGTAGCATATCACATATAGCAGATATATGACTATCATTATTGTTGTTTTTATGAAAGGAGAAACTGCGCAATATCTGTTGGAAGTATTTTTAGCTGCTGATGTGATGAAGAAACACTTCAAAGGAGAGATCCACTGAAATGTATGAATGTTAATTGAAGCTGTGGGACATTTTAAGTAACACCCACAGAAATGCAAATGCAATACAGAAAGATGAATTTAACTAATATATATTGTTTTCCATCAAACTATATGGTTGATAGTACAATAAAAATGTATACGAAATTGCCTTTAAAATATACTACAAAAACAATAGGTCTCCACTTCCTCCGCAAACTAAGAAGTGCAAGAGCACCAGTCCCCATCATGCACACCTTTCTACAGAGGCACCATCGAGAGCATCCTGACAAGCTGTATCACTGTGTGGTTTGGAGCCTGCAATGCGTCCTGCCAAAAAACTCTCCAACCCATAGTGAGAGCAGCTGAGAAGATCATCGGTGTCCCTCTCCCCTCCCTCCAGGACATCTACAGCACCCGTTTCACCAAAAAAGCCCTTTGCATAGCAGCTGATCCCACCCAATGCATAGCTTTTTCAGCCTGCTGCCATCAGGGAGGAGATTGCAGAGTCTCCAGGCCAGGACCAACTGAAGGACAGCTTCACCCATCAGTCTGTCAGGAAGCTCAACTCCCTCCTGGCTCTGCCCCCATTCCCTCTTCTGCCCCACAAACTTTCTGAACTCTGACACACACACACAAACACACACCAACCTGCATTAGTCACTTTGTGTAGGATTGGTCTGCTAACTACCTCATACTACTCATAAGACTACCTCATAAGACTCTTGTCTGTTACAAGACTGTTCTCTGTCACTTTTATCATACTTACAAGCTCTATTTGCACTATATTGTTTGCATTTGCACTACTTTGTCTGGTTTGCACTCTCTGCCATGTGCCCTTACTTGTATATTGTATTTTATTTTCATTTTTTTATATTATGTGTATATTTGTGGTCAAAACCACATTTTGTTAAATAAATACAAACTCTACGTTTAAAAATGTTGAATACCTTTTTCTACATATCAACTCTATTAAAACAGCAAGCTCAATCCAAAATCGAGTCATCTGGTCAAAACATTAGCACTAAATTATATCCAACAGAAACATATAGTCAATCATAGAACAGTGACTGTCAAAATACTAATAGTTGCTTTACAAAAAACTGCATTACAGTTTTTCTTGATTGCTTTGACCTGGTTAAAGAAACTAGGATCCACTCTGTTTTCATCATCACTATCTCAGCAGAGCAGAAGACACGTCTTGCAAATGTGTTAACCCTTTCTCACTGGATTGACGCATTTTCCCCACCCTTTTGCAAAACAGTTAACATGGATGTCATTCAAGCAGTTCAAACTCCGTTGTTTTAGCAATGGTAACCAAACAGAAACCATCTATTCCTAACTATTAGAAACTACCTAGATCGGTATGAAATCACTGAAGCACCCGTTTGACACTCCTTCACACAAATCTTCAATTAGCAATCAGTCTGCAGGGCAGGCCTTATAAAAAAAGGTGCCACGTCTGTGTTGTTTTTTGCCAGCATGGATGGAGGAGGTCTAAGGCAGAGAGTGAGAGTAAGAGGTAGAGGGGTAAGAGGAAGAGGAGGATAATATTTACAGTATTTCAGTTCCCTTCTGAAAGGGAACTCTACGCTGCGTCCTGGACACTTTGGGAACTGCCTTCAGCGTGACCGGTTCTGAAGCATGCAATAGAACAACGACAATGAACTTGACATTGGCCGGCGGCAGCGTATGACGTCATCTGGGGTCTGAGGGTGTTTTGGGGCCCTGGAGAATTTTGACATGCCCTGACATTTGTGCTTTTTTCAGTATCTTAAAAACATATGAATGGTCTAAATCTGATTACAT
Organism: Garra rufa; assembly: GCF_049309525.1. Taxonomy (NCBI): domain Eukaryota; kingdom Metazoa; phylum Chordata; class Actinopteri; order Cypriniformes; family Cyprinidae; genus Garra; species Garra rufa. The sequence goes on from NC_133383.1 coordinate 32,534,771, forward strand.
TGTAATCAGCACATATTGGGCTACAATAATATGTAAGCAACATTAATGTAGACATTTGTGTTTTTGAGAAAACAACATTTATGCGTGCTTAGTGAAAAAACTAATTTTTTGAAGTCACTGAAATAAGGTCATGAAACATTCAGAATATTTGTTCACAAGACTTTTGAGAATTGGATGTGGTAGGCTAGAGTTTTTTCTACCAAATGATGTGAAAATCATCTAGTTCACTTGTTTACACAAAACAGTATATAGGTTTAAATTTTTTAAGACACTTTTTGTTTAGAATGGCTGTATGCGAGGAGGCGTGAATCATCATGAATAATGCTGTGATTTACACCTGAGAAGACACAGACCTGCATAATAAGCCGCATAATTAGTTATTCAGTCAGATGAAGGAGGAATGTAAGGACAAAATATGTTTGTAGCTTATTTTGAATAGATTTATTTATCACGCAAAATAACTTGAGATTCACTTGTAAACTTCTTTAACATCTGAAGTTGGTACAGTTATGATCTTATAGTCATAAACATAAGCATGCTTTGTGTGTATTATACAATACAAAGAAACTAGGCCATATTATAACTAAGCTTAAATGTTAACACTATTACCTTTATATTGCATCATTCTTTATTGTATATACTATTAAAACATCCTGGCATCGTGAGACATTTAGATGCAGTGAAATGAAACATACTTTATAATGTTTCACTTGCTATAGTCAGGAATTATAGTTGGCAAAAAGTCTTAACTGGTAAAATGTGTGTTATTCTGTCACAGTGACAACTAACAAGTAGGCTAATAAAAGAAAAAAAACTTACTCATGTAAATATCTCCTCTGCTGGATCGCGCCATGTCTCACATAATGTTTATCTTCTGAAGTAAGTTTTATTCCTGACAGCCAGTCCTCTTCCAGAAAGGACTACGTAGCCCGGACGAACTTGAAAGAAAGTCTTTCCTCTTTTGTTTACCGTGATGTGGGCGTATACTTTTGGCGCGGCGCCCTCACATGGACGATTTTAATATGAAAAGCGAATAGCTCGTGGGTGTGATCTAATTATAAAATAATGAAGCAGACAAGAGAGGCCGGACATCGTGTTGGTTTTATATGGATTACTTTATCACAGAATATTTGTTTTCGATAAAACTTACTTCGTTTAAAAGCATACATATCAAGCTTTCTCTAGACATATTGCTCATGTCTCTGTGTTGTGTATTGGCTGAGTTATAGTCTATTTTAATGACACGTTTCTGAATGAAGATCACGGAGATCAACGCGGCAGACAGCACACCCTTTTTGTTTTCTTTATTTTTCAAAATTACAATATTTTTTTGTTTTGTGAGTATATACAAATAAAAGTAGACCATTTACAGATTTGATTGATGTACTGCTTTTATCTGTACAATCAGAAATGACAGAGTAATTGAAGTTCCTTTTGGGAAACTGCCACCAAACGCGTATACGCGTTTGTCGACCACAGGGGGTTAATAAGGCGACTACCAGTATAAAACGGGTACATGTGAATACATCATCCATCTTTTTGTCTTCAGAGTCTTTGTTCTAAGCGTAAGTAGAAAATTATGATGCCTAGAGTAAAACATTTCAGGAAGTGTGCAGATCTGTGTCAGAGAAATCTGACACCTGATGATGCACAAAACCTTTGTGTGATGTGTTTGGGTGAAGAGCACGCGCGCTCTGTTCTTGAGGGAAAAGAGTGCGTTCACTGTGAGAGTTTCTCCCTGAAGAAACTCCGCTCTCGTTTGTCCCTTTTCTCGAGGGAATTGGGACATTCATCTGCCCCACGCGGCTCAGGACTGAGATTGTGGGGATCACCAGGTGGAGCTGGCTGACGAGTTTGAGAGAGGTGTTAATCTGTCACGCTCGCCAGCCACAGACGAGAGCGAGCCGCTGGCGGAGGATGCTTTGTCTCTGGCATCCTCTGATCCAGCAGCGAGTGCTCTTTTGGCTTCAAGCCAGGGAGAGCAGGAAGTGGTTGATATGGACAAAGATGAGTCTTCTGAGTTCGTACAGCCTGCCTGCCCCGCGTATGATGAGCTGATGTCCGTTATGGACTGTGCGGCTGTCCGCCTGGACCTTCAATGGAAGCGGGCACGGGAAGAGGCTGCTCATGGCAGATTAGATGAGCAGTTTCTTCCTGGCCATAACAGACCAGCTCCCATGAGCCTCCCATTCCTTCCTGATCTGCATAATGAGATCCAGAAGGCATGGGATAAACCATATTCGGCCCGCATTCACACATATCAGCATACTAATTATGCTGATGTCGAGGGAGTGCGTGGGCACGGATATGCGTCGATGCCCCCCATTGAAGAGACGTAAGCGAACTATCTCTCAACTATCTGACATCGATGCTGAAGGCTCCGGCCCTGCCATCCAAGCCTCTGAGAGAAACATCTCGGTTGAATGGCAGGGCATACGCAGTAGTGGGTCAGGCTGGTGTTGCTCTGCACAAGGTGGCAATGCTGCAGGTATACCAGGCTGATCTACTAAAAGATCTAGACCGGGGTCTGGGGCTTTCCCCTGAGGAGGTGGCTGAGCTGCGCCGCAACACGGACTTGTCTCTGAGGGCCACCAAGCAGACAGCGACCGCCGTTGGTAGGTCTATGGCGGCTTTGGTGGCCACAGAGAGGCATCTGTGGGTGAGCCTGACTGACATCGGGGAAAAAGAGAAGCGCTTTCTCCTCAATGCGCCGGTTTCGCCTTCCGAATTGTTCGGCGCGTCCGTCGAGGCAGTGGTCGATAAATTCAGGGGGACGAAGGCGCGCTCAGCGGCCTTTAGGTCATTCATACCTCGCCGGCCTACGCCCCCATCCGAACGCAGGGGAAAGCCTGGCCCGTCTCGGTTTACGGACCAGAGGCAGGGCCAGACGGCTAGTGTGGCCACTCGAGGCCCCCCTCCTGGGAGGAGTCGGTCTCAGAGGAGACGTGATGCACGACATAGGAGAGAGGATCTAAGGGAAACGATTCAGCGCAGGCGTAGCGGCAGGCCTGGAGCGGGTACCTAGGGTCTCCTCTCCCTTCATCCCTCACCATCGTTAGGCTGCCTGCCTCCTTGACCCCTCGTAAGACTCTGTGGCTGGGCCGATGATGAGATTGATAAATTTAGTCTGATGGCCCGGTACATGAACTGAAAAAATTAAATATATGTGTAAGAATATATGTGTATATGTTGTATTGTTTGTCTACCAGCTCCGCCTAAGTTAGACTTTAGTTAGGCCCTATACTGGGCCCTTACTGTCCCTAGCGTTGAGTGTAGTTGGTCTCCCCTCGTTCTAGAGATAGTGCCTGAGACTTCCATTCTTAATAACTCCCAAAAAGGGGTTAAGCATTGCCAGGCTTCCTCTCACTCTGAGAGTTATCCTCTAGTCAGGTCTTTCCTTGGTTAGAGAACCTCCACTCATCAGAGTCTGCTAAGAGCTCTGTGTATACACTAAAGCTCTGTCCAGATGGTACCCTTAGTATGCAGGCTTTATTTGAGTCTACCCTGGGGCTGAGTGTAGTTAGGTCTCCCCTCTCTTTAGTGAGTGTGCTGTTGAAGACCTTCACTCTAAGAGCTCACTTACTAGACCCATTCTCACAGTTATGATAGCTGGAAGGCTCCTTTGAGCCTCGCTAACTATTCTTGGCATTGTGCTAGAGCCCCTCTGCCAAGGCTGGGTATCGTTAGGATTTCTCTCTTTAGAGATTCATTCTATGAAGCCTCCACTCTACAGAGTTCTGCTTCTACTATGTAGACTCTTCTGTGAGTCTTGTACCTCCTGAGAGTTTCCCCCCCTAGGATCGAGCGTCGCTAGGCTTCCTCTCGTTTTAGAGTTGTTCTGCTGAAGCCCCCGCTCTCCAGAAACTATAGGCCTCTTGTGAACAAACTGCTACCATCATAAATATGGTGATGTCCCACGCTCAGCTCTGGGCACCTCTTTAAACCCACAGTAGTGGTACGTGCACAAGCAAGTCTTTGAGCACTTCTTTAAACCCACATGAGTGGTAAGTGCACAAGCGAGTCTTTGAGCACTTCCTAAAACCCACATAAGTGGTAAAGTTCCCCCCAAGTGTTGGGTTCTTTTTTATAAACCTGTACGGTATGGTTACGCTGTCCCTTTGTTCCCATCCTTGAGTTGGTTCTAAAACCCCAGTTTTCCAACTCCAGTGAGGTAGCATGGTGTTATCAGGTCTCCTCTCGTTTAGAGAGTCATTGTACTGAGACATTCACTCTTAAAGAGCTCACTTACTAGGCCCATTCTCACAGTTATAAAAGCTGGTAGGCCCCTTTGAGCCTCGCTTACTATTCTTGGTGGAGTGTTAATCCCACTCACCAGGACTGAGTGTTGTCAAGCTTTCTCTCTTTAGAGATTCATTCTTGAAGCCTCCACTCTACAGAGCTCTGCTTTCAGCATGTAAGCTCTTCTGTGAATCTTGTTACTTTCAAGCGCTGAGTGTAGCCAGGTCTCCCCTCACTTAGAGGGTCATCATGCTGAGACCTCCACTCCTAAAGTGCTTTCTTTTGGACCAAGCGTCGTTAGGCTTCCTCTCATTCTGAGAGTCTTTCTGCTGAAGCCTCCGCTCTCCAGAAGCTCCGCTTCCAGTACAGAGGTTTTGCTACCGCAAAAGTTAGTAACATGGTGAGTCCCATGCCGTGCTCTGGGCACCTCCTCAAATCCACAATCGTGGTAAGTGCGCAAGCAAGTCTTTGAGCACTTCCTAAAACCCACATGAGTGGTTAGTGCACAAGTGAGTCTTTGAGCACTTCCTGAAATCCACACAAGTGGTAAAGCTCCCTCCAAGGGTTGTGTTCTTTTCTAGAAACCTGTATGGTATGGGGTACACAGTCCCTTCATTCCCATCCTCGGGTGTGTCTTAAACTTGGTTTTCCCAACTCTACTCCAGGTAGCACTGTTCGTAGGTTTGAGTGTTGGTAGGCTTCCTCTCATACTAGAGAGTCTTCCTGCTGAAGCCTCCACTCTCCAGAAACTCTACTCAGGTAGTTCCTTTGCAGAGGCTGTTCTTAAGCCTTGCTTACTGCTTCCAGTGTTTGAGTGTAGTTAGGTCATATGACCTCCACTCTTAGAGTCTTTTCCCTGCAAGCACTGAGTGTTGCCAGGCTTCCTCTCATTTAGAGTCTGCTTAGTATGAAAGCTTATTCTTAAGCTTCATTACTTTCTGTAGCGTTGAGTGTAGCTAGGTCTCCTCTCGCTTAGAGAGTCTTTTATGTTGAGACCTCCACTCTTGAGAGTTCCGTGCTTGGGTTGGTGAGCTAGCTAAGCAAATAGTACATCTCGCATCTAGAACATCTCGCCACTTGCCAGGGCAGGACGGAGGAAGAACTCACCGCCATCCGTGCCTCCGCCGCCCAGAGTGTTCCGCTACCTGATCCTTGCGCCCAGGCAACCCGCTTGTTGCCAAAAATGACTGCCGACGACGATGTGGAAGCCTTCCTGCAGGTCTTCGAAAACACCGCTCACCGGGAAGGCTGGCCTGAGGACGAGTGGGCACGCGCGCTGGCACCCCTCCTCACTGGTGAAGCCCAACGGGCTTATTTCTCGCTTCCCCTGGAAATTGCTGAAAACTACATCGAAGTTAAACGGGAAATCCTGGCGAGACTCGGCCTTTCACCCATCTGCGCCACCCAGCAGTTTCATGAGTGGGAATTCAAGCCCCGGGTGCCAGCCCGTGCCCAAGCCACTGAGCTCAGCCGCATCGCCCAGCACTGGCTTCTGGAAGGGAATCCCACCGCAGCCCAGGTAGCGGAACGAGTGGTGGTCGATCACCTCCTCCGCGCTCTACCCCGTGCCCATCGGCAAGCTGTCGGGATGAGAAACCCCACCAACACCCTGGAACTCGTAGAGGCGATCGAGCTGGCGGATGCTGTCCATCACCGCGAGACCGGGGACCGAGTGTTGCCGTTCCCCCGGAGGGTGGTCCAGGAGCGACGCCCGCTCGAAGGCACCCCGCGACCAGGCAGCAGTTCGACGGTTCCCCCACCGCGGGACCAGCCCATTCCCAGCGCTGAACCACTGTCACCCCCGCGAGCGTGGCTGGCAGGCTGCATCGTCCACCAGCACATACCATCGGGAGCCCCCAAAGCAGATGTGACGGTGGAGGGGAAACGTTTCCGGGCCCTACTGGACTCAGGCAGTGCGGTCACCCTTATCCAGTCGCGGCTCTGTGAACCTCGAAGCGGCCAGAAAACTTACCTGCCAATTACTTGCGTGCATGGAGACACTCGCCAAGTACCGGGCCGTAAAGTCACCATCTCGACTCCCCAAGGCACCTGGCCGGTGGAGGCTGGCCTAGTGAAGGACCTGCCGGTGGCCGTACTGCGATTGGCCCGGCTTCAATCGACTGCTCACCGCCGCTACTCAGCCTGTCAGCCCCAAGGGGAACCGTCGAAGACGGAGGCGACCTCGTGGACCCTGTCGCCGCCCAGTCCTGCTCACCTCCGACAGCGGGAGAGATGGTGAGTCCCCCTCCCAAAATACTAATCTGTTCTATGATGTGTATCAACAGGCTGCTGGAGGGGGCTCTTTTGCCAAGGAACAACAGGAGGATGACCGACTCAAGCACTGTTGGGCTCATGTGCGAGTCATTGATGGGAAAGACGTCCTCCCACGGCCCCAATCCTCCCAATCCTCTCCCGCATTTTGTCGTTGAGAATGGCCTGCTGTACTGTGTCGCTCAGCGGAGGGGGGAGGAGAAGAAATTGTTGGTGGTACCACGGAGCAAGACCGAAAGCATCCTGGAGCTGGCGCATTCCCATCCAATGGCAGGTCCCCTCGGGGCAGCCAACACCACGCAACGCATTCGCGACCGTTTTCATTGGCCGGGCCTGGAGGCTGAAGTTAAGCGGTTTTGCCAAGCCTGCCCGACCTGCCAGGCCACGTCGCCCAGGACCCCTCCCCCCAGCCCGCTCATTCCGCTGCCTATTATCGAGGTGCCCTTCGAGCGGATTGGAATGGACATAGTGGGGCTGTTGCCAAAGTCTGCCCGCGGCCATGAACACATCCTGGTCATCGTCGACTACGCCACCTGGTACCCAGAAGCAGTCCCCCTGAGGAAAGCTACCGCCAAGTCCATCGCCCAGGAGCTGTTTCTGCTGGCCAGCCGAGTTCGGCCTCCCCTTGGAGATACTGACTGACGAGGGAACTCCATTCATGTCCCGGCTGATGGCGGATCTCTGCAGGCTGCTGCGGGTGAAGCAGTTGAGGACCACAGTCTACCATCCGCAAACAGACGGGCTCGTGGAGAGATTCAACCAGACCCTCAAGCAGATGTTGAGACGTGTTGCAGCAGAAGATAGGCGGGATTGGGATCTCATGCTACCATACGTGCTCTTTGGGATCCGCAAAGTCCCCCAGGCCTCAACTGGCTTCACCCCTTTTGAGCTCCTTTTCGGCCGGCAACCACGTGGCCTCCTGGACGTCGCCAAGGAAGCTTGGGAGCAGCAGCCTGCCCCTCATCGTACCATCGTCGAGCATGTCCGACAGATGAGGGAACGGATCGACCGAGTGATGCCGTTGGTCCGGGAGCACCTGAGCAAGGCTCAGCAAGCGCAGCAACACCACTACAACCGGGCAGCCCAACCACGGGAATTCCAGCCTGGAGACCGCGTCATGGTTCTGGTCCCCAGCTCCGCCTGCAAGTTCCTGGCTTGCTGGCAAGGGCCCTACACGGTCATGGAGAAGATTGGGCCAGTCACCTACCGGCTGAGGCAGCCTGGTCGACGGCAGGCGGAGCAACTATATCACATCAACCTCCTGAAGAAGTGGGTAGGGACCCGGGACCAAGTGGCTGCCTTGAGTCTCACCGATCCCGTGGTTGTTGACATCAACCCCCATCTCTCGGCTGCCCAGAAGGTGGAGCTGCAGCACCTGGTCAGTCAGTTCCAGGATGTGTTCTCTTCCCAGCCCGGGCATACCAACATGGTGCACCACGACATCAAAATGCCCCCAGGAGTTATCGTCAGGCAACGGCCCTACCGAGTCCCAGAAGCTCGTCGGCAGGCTATTGGAGGAAGAGATCTAACAAATGCTGAAGTTGGGGGTAATAGAACCATCCCGGAGTCCGTGGTCCAGCCCCATCGTAATGGTCCCAAAGCCGGATGGCACCCTCCGCTTTTGCAATGACTTCCGCCGCCTGAACGAAGTCTCCGAGTTCGACGGGTACCCCATGCCTCGGGTCGACGAGCTACTGGACCGTCTGGGAAGGGCCCGGTACATCAGCACCTTAGACCTGACCAAGGGCTATTGGCAGGTACCTCTAAACAAGTCAGCTAAACCGAAAACTCCCTTCTCTACCCCCAGTGGCCACTGGCAGTACCGGACCCTTCCCTTCGGCTTGCACGGGGCCCCCGCGACGTTCCAGCGTATGATGGACATCATCCTGCGGCCCCACCAGGCATACGCGGCCGCCTACCTGGACGACGTGGTGGTTCATTCCGAGGCATGGGAGGAACATCTGGATCGTCTGCGGAGGGTGCTCTCGGAGCTCCGGCGGGCTGGACTCACCGCCAACCCCCACAAGTGCCACCTAGCCCTCTCAGAGTCCAAGTACCTGGGCTTCCAAGTCGGCCGTGGTCTCATATGGCCACAGGAAAAGAAGGTTCAGGCCGTCCACTCTGCTCCGAGACCCCAGACGAAGACCCAGGTACGAGCCTTTTTGGGGTTGCCGGGGTATTACCGATGTTTTATCCCCAACTTCTCCTCTTTAGCCGCCCCCCTGACAGACCTGACCAGGAAGGGGCAGCCGGAGAAGGTGTGTTGGACCCCATCTGCGGAGGAGGCCTTTACCCAGATCAAGACGGAGCTCACATCCTCGCCGGTACTCCGCGCCCCCGAATTTAGCTGCCCCTTCCTGCTGCAGACGGATGCCTCCGATACAGGACTGGGAGCCGTCCTATCCCAAATCCAAGAGGGTGAGGAGCATCCGATCATTTACATCAGCAGGAAGCTGTCCCCGGCCGAGAGGAAATATGCCGCCGTGGAGAAGGAAGCCCTGGCCATCAAGTGGGCAGTCCTGGAGCTCAGGTACTATCTCCTAGGCCGCAAGTTCACCCTGGTTACTGACCACACACCCCTCCAGTGGATGGCCCGCGCCAAGGACACCAGCGCCACGGTGAACGCCGATGGCCTCTCACGGATCTGGACAGCTTATGCAGGTCTGTCAGGGGTCATTCTCCACCCTTCTGCGGAGGAATCAGCGTCGCCCTGGCAACAAACCATGCTCACCTGCACGTACTCACCACAGCTCACAGCTGCACCTCATCAGCCACAGCCCTCTTAAGCAGCTCAGGCTGAAACAGACAGACAGACTCTGGTCTCGAGCCGAATGCAACGCTGGTCTAACCCTTATCTCTTGTTCTTCCCCCAGAAAGCAGCGAGTGACCAGCCCACTTTATTTGGAGCACGATTTGGACACCCACTTTCACTTGGACTGAACACGGAGCACCTCAAGCACCAGCCACCCCAAGCACCACACACCGGCTCACCATTTCATCACCTTTATTTTTATTGTAAATAAATCCACCCTCCGGGGCCTTGTTTTCACCAGCCTGCCTTGTCGAGTGATTCTTCCCCGTCACACTACTCAATCAGTCATTTGATCACTCATCCCTCAGCATGGCGGCGTGGGTATATCGTTCCCAAAGTGTCCTATCAGGATGCAGCGTAGAGTTCCCTTTCGAAAGGGAACGTCTCAGGTTACGTATGTAACCATAGTTCCCTGAGAACAGGGAACGAGACGCTGTGTCTCGTAGCCATGCTTCGGGCCTCCTGCTTATGTCTCCGTCAGACAAAAAAGATGGATGATGTATTCACAGGCGCCCGTTTTATACTGGTAGTCGCCTTATAAATGACGTCATATGCTGCCGCCGGCCAATGTCAAGTTCATTGTCGTTGTTCTATTGCATGCTTCAGAACCGGTCATGCTGAAGGCAGTTCTCAAAGTGTCCTATCAGGACGCAGCGTCTCGTTCCCTGTTCTCAGGGAACTATGGTTACATACGTAACCTGAGACGTTTTCAGACACGGTTTGAAAAAAATGAATGTCATGGAATCAAGAAAAAATGCATCAAAGCATTCATTATTCTGGATCCAATTCTTTGCGAAAAGGCAAATTTGACACAGCCTATATAGAAAGACAACAAATGGCACTGGCAACAGGCTACAATGACAAGCAATGGAGCACTAATTCACACTAAGTTCTGTATTTTGTTGTCCATTTTGTAATGATTGACTGAAAAAGCTCATATACTTGTTTGCAAGTTGTGTTGTTTGAAGGTAAAATTTGCTTTTGTTGCATGTTTTAAATGTTTTGGCGCAGTTAGAGCCTTTTGCAAACAAAATGTGCCATTTTGACCATGGGTGCCACTGTTTAGGCCTGTGTGTTAACTGTTTTGAAAATGTGGAGTTCGAGTTGATGGCTGCATCAAAGCAATCAAGAAAAACTGTAACTGTCATGTTTCAGTTCTACCTGCATTTAACAGACAATATACTCCACTGTTTTTTTGTAATTTAACCTCTAACTAAAACCCATTTTGCATTTTTAAGTGTTAAACATATTCTTTATTGGCTATCTAAAACTGAATGAGTCATTACTTTATAGAATGCACAATAGAAAAAGATTAAGTCCCCTACGCAGAAATTTAGTTGGTACCTTGATTAAAATTGCTCTCCAGTGGGTGGGGCTTGGTTGTGGATGGTGCCCCCATGGTAGCTGATGCCAGCTACCAAACAAAAATTCCAGCAAACATGGTCTTTGCAAGCTTGTTTCTATCACATACAAAAAAAGAAAAGAAAATACAGTAATTGTGACTTTTTATCTCACAGTTCTGACTTCTTTTCTTGGAATTGCTAGTTTAAATCTTGCAAGTTTATCAGCACTGTAAAATAAAAAAGACACAATTACCCTTTACCCTGTATATTCCATAGCAGAAATAAGCTTTTGTAGGTTCCACATGAGTAAGTGGGAAAAAAAGAAACATACAAATGCAGTCTAGCACACATTCTTCTCTCCCCAACCTCTTCTTCTCCCCTTTTCAACTTCTCCTCTACCTCCTACAACTATTTCTCTCCCTCTCCCAGGTATTATTTTTTCTCTCTCCCTCTGATTTTTTGTGTTGTTCTGTACTTGACTGACTTCTCTCCTATTGGCAGTCGCTCCAGATAGTAGCAAAAACCTACAGCCTGAAGATAACACCTCAATCTCTTGACAGAGTGGATGCTATCTATTTTCTCAGCTTTTCTTAAGAGATCTAGTTTTGTCAATTTGTTCTAAGCCTATTGCTAATCTGCTAGCTATAGTTAGAATTATCCATCGACAGCAAATTGCACCACTGTTTTGAGCCCAAATCATGACATACCTCAGCTCAAATCTTTTCCTTTCGCTTTGTAGTATGTGCATAATTGTAGCATCTTTTGAAAAGACACTTTGAGCTTTATTTACAAATTCTTCTAAATTATTACAAATAAAAATATAAAAGCTACAGAAACAGACAGTGTTGGGGGCAATGCATTACAAGTAATGCAAGAACAGTTGACATTTTTTCTTCTGTGGTCTACTGTACAGACGTGAATTTACTTTTCTCTATAAGCCTGGGGCTTTTGGTGTGAAAAGGCTTTTACATTTGCAAAAAAATATAACTTTTTATATTAAAAACAAACAAGCAAGCCCTGTCCAGATTTAAGAAGTAACACAAAAGTAATGTAATGCATTACTTTCCATAAAAAAAAAACGTAATTAGTTATTTTTTTAAGGAGTAACACAATATTGTAAAATAACTTTCCCCAACACTGGAAACAGAAATATAGTGGAACAAATTTTTGAATAACATATTTTTATCATTAAAAACATTAAAAATTAATGTTCATGTGACACAAGTGTAAATATATGTAAAGAAGTTCAAATTTGATGATTTTAACAACAACAGCAACAAAAAATGCGAATGCAGATTACAAATCTGTCACAATAGGCATGTTAGGCAATAGGAAGGCCTCACTGTACACACACACACACACATATATATATATATATATATATATATATATATATATATATATATATATATATATATATATATATATACTTTTATCAGTGTTTTTTAATCAACGTGACTAAAACATTGCAATTACTGTTATAAAAACAGAGATTTGTGAGCATTACTGGAACTGAAGGTGAAAAAATAAAGCAGAAACACGCATCATCTTTGTCTTGTGGTGAAATTGGCCAATCGTGATTTGTGAAACAGCTGTGTCATCATCAGAACTCCTGCAGTTGCTCTGGAGAACCTGAGCCAGCCTACTGCTCTAAAAAAGTACTCTTGTGGTACTTTGATGCTATACGTCACAGTGACCAACCAGTTTTCCACCAACTGGCAACCCGGGGTTTCAAAATACTATTGGGTAAATTGGCGATGGGCATTACTGACATTCCAACACAAAATGCACATCAAAGCAGAATGGTAGCTTTAGCATTGAGAAACAAGTATGTAAACTTAGCATGTTTCCTAAATATCTACAAACTTATTTTAGGCTTTAGTACAGTCAAAAGAAATGACATATAGCATATTTAAAAGTCTATAGCAAACCACCAATATTAAAGAAAGGCACAACTATACCATCAACACAGTACAACACGAGTGTTGGATGAAACGACAGATAGAAGAATAGAATCTGACAACTGATTCAGAAGCCACATTACAATGGTGCATGTAATAACAAATATGAACCTGACCAGCACATATTTATGCCTATAATTTAATGGTGCAAGAAATATAATGTGATAATATTATTTTCATTTGAAGCAAAACACCAAATATAATAAGAGGTTAGGAAAAGCTTGAACACTACATACTCTAAGAGTAAGCACTTAAAATCACAATTCAACCCAATACCAGAGGAGGACGTTAACAGCCATTACCTCGTATGACCAGACGCACTGGGTCCCTCCAAAACGCCTGACGCAGCGTCCTATCTCCACGTCTTCATGAGTAGTGTACATCTCTCTAAGACAGGACCCGATGTGTGGCACCATCCTGCGTAGAACTTCCCGGCTGAAGATCATCCCTGGACCACCCATGCAGAAGTTCTCTCCAGGCTCCAGAGCCAGTTTACCTAGCTCCTCTGTGGTACCAAGACCAGTCTGACCCAGATACAGTGGTTTACTGCTGTTAAGAGAGCGAAGAAATGATTCCAACTTCTCACCTACAGGAAACAATAAGATTAAGATAAACTAAATAAATCTTTGCCAAGTGTATTAGATCGTAACAGTGCATGAATACGAGACAGAGCAAGCGCTGGTTTATGTAGATATATTTTGAGGTAATGTATGGGTCCTCAACATATTTTTGACCAATCAGCTTTCTTAAGTTCAAAATCGCTCACTTTGATTGGTGCTTTGTCCTTAACCACTGTCTCCAAACATGCAGTGCTCGCAAAACACATTTAGTGAGCAGCAAAATGTTTAGAGAGAGTGTATTGCCAGGACCAGAAATAATACCAAATCAAGTGAAATGTTAAAATGTATGAACATTATAAACACTAGGTCTATAGACGTTTTTCCTGAACACGGAAGTAAGTCCGACTCTTAACTGAAAGAATGCTTTGCATTTCCGGTCTGCATTGTTTCTAGTCAAATTAGGGTATATTCCGAGCTAATAAACTAATGTTAAACCTATTAAAATGTTTTTAAAAAGCACATGGCTCCATAGCGCCATCACTTGGCAATGTCGCAATGACCATTTGTCAGTGCCTCACTTTAATGAGTGTGTAGATGACACGAAGCAGCGGACGTTAGCTACATTAAAAACAGATGGACGCTATTTGAATGGGTTCCTATGGAGACCGGAACAGAAAAGCATTCAATCTGACATTAGAATTCGTAATGGCGGCGCTCATCGTTTACTCAGGAAAAAGGTCTATAATGAAACAAATCATTTAAATGTAAGTATTCAGAACAGAACAAGAATGAAAAAATATAAAGTTAAGAAACCAAAACAAAGTGAAACTGAAAGTACACAGCAAAATCCCCAGTGTTATGCTGCGTTCCAGGCAGGTTTTTGAGCTCGTAAATTATGACTTCAAATCAGGACTTTGTAGCGTTCCAGGCAAGTCACCCCAAACTGCCTGAGCACATTTATTATTATTACATTATTATTATTTGTTTGCAATGTTATATTGTCCTAAAGTCTATTTTTTCACTGTGTACCACTTGCATAAACACCGCACCTGTAGGGGCTGACATTGTGGTTTTGCGGGCTATGTCACGTCAGAACTCGGAACTGGGAGTACATCGACCTAGTACGAGTTCACGAGTGGGAAGTCACGGGTTTGACTGCCGTTCGGTTACACTTTCACGGGTAGAAGGTTGGAAAAACACGAGTAACGGGTTGCCTGGAACGTGGCATTAATTTAACACTCTGAGTGAGGACACATATAAACACTGAAGCAGTTTTAAAGTTAACACTGAAGCAGTGTTGAAGTTAACGAGATAATTAGGTGATTAACGAAGTGATGATTGATCATTATTGAAGACACCTGATGTTAATAAGCAGAATCACCAAAGGAGAAAACCAAAATTTTTAAGCAACCATTATAGTGGTCAATGTTTGCATTAGTTGGGCTCTTGACCCTGAAATCTTTAATACTAGATTTTTTTTGGCTGCTGTAACAGCCAGACATAAGTTCATGTCATCAGGTGATGATTATGTTTTAACATATTCATTGTTTGGCGTGAATCACCTAGCGTCTACTCTCTAAGATAGTTTATTTTTTTTTATTTTTTTGTTTATTGCAATAGCCTTGACAATCCACAGAAGATCCAGCACTTCCTATGCATTTTGGAAAGATTTAAAAAAAAAAAAAAAGTGTTTCGCATAGGCACACATAGACATCAAGAACCAGCCCATGAATCTCAACAATGGTGACAAACGGCATATTCAGATAAACAGATCAACTCTGAACTCTCATAATTTATTCATGCCGCAATGCATGATGGGAGTCATGGATGAGTTCGGATTGGCTACAACACGCTTTTTGATGGTCACTGATTCTTCATAAGGAATTCCTATGTCAGATACTCAAGTCACTATATGATGATTATGTCAAGCACAGTCAATGCCATCTGATGACTTTTTCTCTTGGCTTGTCTGGCTGTTATAACTCAATAATTGCAGCCAAACAAGACCTAATATTGAAGATTTAAGGGTCAAGAGCCCAACTAATGCAAACATTGACCACTATAATGGTTTTTAAAAAATTTAGGTTTTCTTCTTTGGTGATTCTGCTTATTAACATCAGGTGTCTTCAATAATGACCAATCATCACTTTGTTAATCACCTAATTATCTCGTTAACTTCAACACTGCTTCAGTGTTAACTTTAACACTGCTTCAGTGTTTATATGTGTCCACACTCAGAGTGTTAAATTAACACTGGGGATTTTGCTGTGTACCAGGCATTGGGCTCACTCTGTAATTCGGCACAAATTCAAAGGTTTGCATATTCGCAATGTATTTGAATGATAAACTATTATTTATAATGTATACTAGGCTTTATATTTCACAGATGTTCATACATCGGCAAAAATGTGCTTGGCATAACAGCAGTGTGGACCAGTTATATAGGCTACAGACTGTAACTTGCACACTCACAATAAAAACAGAACATTTGTGCTTTTGCAAAATAAAGCAAACAAACAGGGTGTGCGTTCTGTCATCTCGGTTCTCAGTTTCCTTTCCATGAACTTGTTTGCGGTGCGCTGTGCCTCACAACTGTTTTAAATCTGTTAATTATTTAAATCAGATATATTTTGCATCATTATACATTTTATATATAGACTATGATGTATTTTATTTATATGACAACAAATTTTATTTTAATGTAACTTCATCATCATGCGACCTATTTTTGACCCAGGGTTTTAAAACCTGTGCCCTAGACTATAGTTAGGTTCATGCAGAAACTTGTAAACAATGTTCTTATACAGGTAGTTGTGGAATCACCGTCTAGTGACGTCACTAAATGTTCCGGGAAAACTAAAGTAACTTGTTAGTGACAGTCACAGTGCCTTTTAACTGCTGTTTTGGATCAGGCAATTATTCATTTACAAATTAAGCACTGCTTATACCTCATACTATTTTTCAGCAAGTGCAATATACAATATAGACAGTATTAAGCCTCAGTATTAAGGTTATCTCACCTGCTTCATGTAAAATAATTGGCTACTGATACTGATTTATAATTTTTGCATGAAATGTTTTCGAAGTACTATTCATATCTTTGATTAAAACCATTTTAATACGGTGACTTGACAAAATGCACAGACCAATGTATTTGTGTTCATATTCATATTAGAATTCATTGAAGAGCACATTTGAAGTAATGATTTGTTTTGTTTGTTTTTTGACTCCCATACTTTTTCCTTTATACATGCTCCCACTTGGTGGGAAATAATGGCTGCCTTTCCATTGTTATGTTGATGACACCTAAGTTTATCTGTCCTTAATACAAAACTAAGATGGTCTGGACACTGTCATGGCCTGCTTGTCATATGTAAAGGCCTGGCTGTTTCTAAACTTACTGAATTTCATTAAGAATAAAATGGGAATAATTGTATTTGGACCTTCAGATTGAATTAATAATCCCAAAATAAATATTGGCGGGCTGTCGTCTTGTGTGAAGATGTGAGTGAAAAATCTAGGTGTTGTTTTTGATACGTTTCTGATATTTGATAAGCAGATAAATTTGGTGGTAAGAGCATGTTTTTTCCAGCTTTGTATGTTTTAAGATAATTATTTAATTTTATTTATAAATAATTTAAGATAATTTCTGTCCTTCAAAAATGTTGAAAATGTGATCCATGCCTTCATCTCTTTCAGGCTGGATTATTATAAATGAAGCAGCTCCTGACTGGTGCTTGAAAACAGTACCAAATCTATTTTAAGATCCCTGCCCTGTTTGGCATTGCACCACAAAGTTGATTTTAAAATATTACTTTCTGTTTACAAATCTTTAAATGGTATGGCTCCAACATACCACTGTTTTACTGATTAAGCATCATCCAACCAGAAATTGTCGGTTATTCCTTGGTCGAAGTACGAGTAGAAGTGACTGAGCTTTTTGACTCTAAAGTTGCTTCCTCTGTTTTTAAGTCCATCTTAAAAACCTATTTTGTTTGATCAGGCACAAAATCTATGCTCTAATTTAATTTCTTTAGTAATGTGTTTTTCTTATTTTTGTTGTAAAGCAGTCTGGACAACCTGGGTTTTAATTAATGTTGCTATATAAATAAAATTGTGATTGCCATTGCTAAATTATTCACCTCTAATGTAGACATCGTCATCAGCCCTCATAAACCACTCATATTTATCCAAATAATGGTCGTGCATGTACTTCAGCATCATGAAAGATTTCTTCTGCGGTGGGTATGAATCATCCACTCCTGTCAGCGGGATGACAGGCATTGGAATTGACAGGGGCACCTTTTCAGAGCCCTCACTGGAGAAGAACTCCACCCGCCCAGGGATGTTGGGAGTCCAAGTCCTGTAGGCAGCCACAGCCCTGGAGGCCAGATACTTCTGAGCTGTCATTACTCCCACATACAAGAAGCTAGCTGTAGATACAGGGAACACTCCATCACTACTGTTCCCTGTCCTATAACGCTCCTCTTCACCTTCATCACTGTCTTCCTGGATGGAGAAGAGTGGCTGCAGATGCTTGTGTCTGCCAATGGTAGATGAAGTACTGTGGGCGGTGTCTGTAACTTTGGCCTGAGCCCTGCCGTTACTGTAGTATGTACACACTGAAGACCTTCTGTTCTTCACACTCATCTCCACAACTCTAGGCACAAAAAGCCACGATGCAGCTGTAAAGCCAAGAAAAACCCCTATGATGACGCTAACCAACGGTCTTCTGGACCTGAGGGCCATAGCACAGTCAGTACAGCAGATCACATATACATAACAATCCCCTCAAACAGATTTGACTGACGACTGTGATTATCTAACATCTGCAAAGTGCGTTCGCGTACATGTAGCGCGACCCGAAGGAGATTGTTGTCCCGTTATACGTGAAGTAAACATATTTCAAATGTATCGATTACAATATTTATCGGTTAGAACTCATCCAAATGTTGATACTGCAGCTCTCTGGTCACTTCTGTCTTGTTTGGTGAAAAAAACTGTTTCGGTATACTCCAAGGGCGCATACAATCCACATTACTTAAGTGAAAACGCGTCACACTGAAACGTTTATAAAGTTGAAGCTTCCATTTCCATGCAATGAAGGCTCGCGTTGTGCCGTACTCCACCGAAGACACTGTTCCTCACCTCACTAAAAACATACATTCCATTCACATAACCCTTATTATTATTCAGTCGCTTTAGTCTTTATAGATTCGCCATTTTCCTCATAGTTTGACGTGAGGAAACGGAACTTTTTTCCCTTGTCTTGCAAGCAGCCTAGTTTGTCTGGATTTAAAGCCTCTGGACGCACTGATGTAACGGGACAAACGGTCTTTGCTTCGCCCCAGTCACTGGGCGGAGCGAAGCAGCTGCGCTTTCTCTTTTCAAACTGACGTCTAAAGGGAAACCCAAAAAAGGCAGGAATTCTACTGCTCTGAACTTCGCTGATTATTTGATTAAAAAGGCTACATACACATTTTCCTAAAAGCTATACTATTAATAATAATTATTAAAATAATATTTAAAAAAATGTTCTTTGTGTTGTTTTAATTTCGATCATTTTCGATGATTTCAGATTTTTCAGATTATCCTTGTAAACACATTTAATCGCCCAGTGCATAGAAAACAATAAATGACAATCACGTATTCAATCTAAATTACAGATGCTTTTTCCTTCAAATTTTTGGAAACTGGTCTTGTTTATAATAAGCCAAATAATAAACAAACACATTTTCTGGTGGCCGTATAAAAATTAACATTTTGAATATGCTCTCTTTACCTTAAAGTTACTTAGATATAGCCCTTGTGACATTTTGACAATACAAAACACTCAAATATAATCATAAAATATAAAATATAATCAGTTTATATCCTGCAATTATGACAAAAAAGGCAGAATAGTAAGTTTATATCTTGCAATTATGACACAAAAGTCAGAATAGTGAGTTTATATCATGCAATTAAGACAATAAAGTCAGAATAGTGGGTTCATATCATGCAATTATGACAAAAAGAGTCAGAATAGTGAGTTTATATCATGCAATTATGACAAAAAAAGTCAGAATAGTGAGTTTATATCATGCAATTATGACAAAAAAAAGGCAGAACAGTGAGTTTATATCATGCAATTATGACAAAAGTCAGAATAGTGAGTTTATATCATGCAATTATGACAAAAAAGTCAGAATAGTGAGTTTATATCATGCAATTATGATTATATCAGAATAGTGAGTTCATATCATGAAATTATGACATGAAATTCAGAATAGTAAGTTTATATTTTGCAATTATGACACAAAAGTCAGAATAGTAAGTTTATATTTTGCAATTATGACATGAAAGTCAGAATAGTGAGTTTATCTTTTGCAATTATGACAATAAAGTCAGAATAGTTAGTTTATATCATGCAATTTTGACAGAAAAGTCAGAATAGTGAGTTTATATCATGCAATTATGACAAAAAAGTCAGAATAGTGTGTTTATATCATACAATTATGACAAAAAAAGTCAGAATAGTGAGTTTATATCATGCAATTATGACAAAAAAGTCAGAGTAGTGAGTTTATAGCATGCAATTATGACAAAAAAGTCAGAATAGTGAGTTTATATCATGCAATTATGACAAAAAAGGCAGAATAGTTAGTTTATATCATGCAATTATGACAATAAAGGCAGAATAGTGAGTTTATATCATGAAATTGTGACACGAAAGTCAGAATAGTGAGTTTATATCATGCAATTATGATACGAAAGTCAGAATAGTGAGTTTATATCATGCAATTATGACACGAAAGTCAGAATAGTGAGTTCTATCATGCAATTATGACACGAAAGTCAGAATAGTGAGTTTATATCTTGCAATTACGACACGAAAGTCAGAACAGTTAGCTTATATCATGCTATTATGACACAAAAGTCAGAATAGTGAGTTTATATCATACATAGTGACAAGAAAGTCAGAATAGTGAGTTTATATCATGCAATTATGATACGAAAGTCAGAATAGTGAGTCTATATCATGCAATTATGACACGAAAGTCAGAAAAGTGAGTTATATCATGCAATTATGACACAAAAGTCAGAATAGTGAGTTCTATCATGCAATTATGACAAGAAAGTCAGAATAGTGAGTTTATATCATGCAATTATGACAATAAAGTCAGAATAGTTCTTTTATTTCATGCCATTACAACAATAAATTCAGAATAGTGAGTTTATATCATGCAATTATGACAAAAATTCAAAATAGTGAGTTTATATCATGCCATTATGAAAATAAAGTCAGAATAGTTTGTTTATACCATGCAATTATGACAATAAAGTCAGAATAGTTAGTTTATATCCTGCAATTATGACACGAAAGTCAGAATAGTGAGTTTATATCATGCAATTATGACATGAAAGTCTGAATAATAAGTTTATATTTTGCAATTATGACAAGAAAATCAGAATAGTGAGTTTATATCCTGCAATTATGACAAAAAAGTCAGAATAGTGAGTTTATATCATGCAATTATGACACGAAAGTCAGAATAGTGAGTTTATATCCTGCAATTATGACAAAAAAGTCAGAATAGTGAGTTTATATCATGCAATTATGACACGAAAGTCAGAATACTGAGTTCATATCATGAAATTATGACACGAAAGTCAGAATAGTGAGTTTATATCATGCAATTATGAAAATAAAGTCAGAATAGTTTGTTTATACCATGCAATTATGACAATAAAGTCAGAATAGTTCGTTTATATCATGCAATTATGACAAGAAAATCAGAATAGTGAGTTTATATCCTGCAATTATGACACAGAAGTCAGAATAGTGGGTTCATATCATGCAATTATGACAAAAAGAGTCAGAAACTTTGACAAAAAAGTCAGAATAGTGAGTTTATATCATGCAATTATGACAAAAAAGTCAGAATAGTGAGTTTATATCTTGCAATTATGACACAAAAGTCAGAATAGTGAGTTTATATCATGCAATTAAGACAATAAAGTCAGAATAGTGAGTTTATATCATGCAATTATGACAAAAAAGTCAGAATAGTGTGTTTATTTCATGCCATTATGACAATAAATTCAGAATAGTGAGTTTATATCATGCAATTATGAAAATAAAGTCAGAATAGTTCGTTTATATCATGCAATTATGACAAGAAAATCAGAATAGTGAGTTCATATCATGAAATTATGACATGAAAGTCAGAATAGTAAGTTTATATTTTGCAATTATGACACGAAAGTCAGAAAAGTAAGTTTATATTTTGCAAATATGACAATAAAGTCAGAATAGTTAGTTTATATCATGCAATTTTGACAAAAAAGTCAGAATAGTGAGTTTATATCATGCAATTATGACAAAAAAGTCAGAATAGTGAGTTTATATCATGCAATTATGAAAAAAATTCAGAATAGTGAGTTTATATCATGCAATTATGACAAAAAAGTCAGAATAGTGAGTTTGTATCATGCAATTATGACAAAAAAGTCAGAATAGTGAGTTTATATCCTGCAATTATGACACGAAAGTCAGAATAGTGAGTTTATATCCTGCAACTATGACACAAAAGTCAGAATAGTGTTTATCTCACGCAATGATGACACAAAAGTCAGAATAGTGAGTTTATATCATACAATTATGACACGAAAGTCAGAATACTGAATTCATATCATGCAATTATGACACGAAAGTCAGAATAGTGAGTTTATATCCTGCAATTATGACACGAAAGTCAGAATACTGAGTTCATATCATGCAATTATGACACGAAAGTCAGAATACTGAGTTCATATCATGCAATTATGACATGAAAGTCAGAATAATTTTATATTTTGCAATTATGACAAGAAAATCAGAATAGCGAGTTTATATAATTTTGCAATTATGACAAGAAAATCAGAATAGTGAGTTTATATCATGCAATTATGACACGAAAGTCAAAATAGTGAGTTTATATCCTGCAATGACACAAAAGTCAGAATAGTGAGTTTATCTCACGCAATTATGACACGAAAGTCAGAATAGTGAGTTTATATCCTGCAATTATGACATGAAAGTCAGAATAGTGAGTTTATATAATGCAATTATGACACGAAAGTCAGAATAGTGAGTTTATATCACGCAATTATGACACGAAAGTCAGAATAGTGAGTTTATATCGTGCAATTATGACACGAAAGTCAGAATAGTGAGTTTACATCTTGCAATTATGACACGAAAGTCAGAATAGTGAGTTTATATCGTGCAATTCTGACACGAAAGTCAGAATAGTGAGTTTATATCCTGCAATTATGACAAAAAAGTCAGAATAGTTAGTTTATATCATGAAATTATGACACGAAAGTCAGAATAGTGAGTTTATATCCTGCAATTATGACACAAAAGTCAGAAAAGTGAGTTTATATCATGCAATTATGACACGAAAGTCAGAATAGTGAGTTTATATCCTGCAATTATGACACAAAAGTCAGAATAGTGAGTTTATATCCTGCAATTATGACAAAAAAGTCAGAATAGTGAGTTTATATCCTGCAATTATGACACGAAAGTCAGAATAGTGAGTTTATATCTTGCAGTTATGACACGAAAGTCAGAATAGTGAGTTTATATCCTGCAATTATGACACGAAAGTCAGAAAAGTTAGTTTATATCATGAAATTATGACACGAAAGTCAGAATAGTGAGTTTATATCCTGCAATTATGACACAGAAGTCAGAATAGTGAGTTTATATCATGCAATTATGACACGAAAGTCAGAATAGTGAGTTTATATCCTGCAATTATGACAAAAAAGTCAGAATAGTGAGTTTATATCATGAAATTATGTCACGAAAGTCAGAATACTGAGTTCATATCATGCAATTATGACACAAAAGTCAGAATAGTGATTTTATATCATGCAATTATGACAAAAAAGTCAGAATAGTGAGTTTATATAATTTTGCAATTATGACAAGAAAATCAGAATAGTGAGTTTATATCATGCAATTATGACACAAAAGTCAGAATAGTGAGTTTATATCCTGCAATTATGACAAAAAAGGCAGAATAGTGAGTTTATATCATGCAATTATGACACGAAAGTCAGAATAGTGAGTTTATATCATGCAATTATGTCACGAAAGTCAGAATACTGAGTTCATATCATGCAATTATGACACAAAAGTCAGAATAGTTAGTTTATATCATGAAATTATGACACGAAAGTCAGAATAGTGAGTTTATATCCTGCAATTATGACAAAAAAGGCAGAATAGTGATTTTATATCTTGCAATTATGACACGAAAGTCAGAATAGTGAGTTTATATCCTGCAATTATGACAAAAGTCAGAATAGTGAGTTTATATCATGCAATTATGACAAAAAAGTCAGAATAGTGGGTTCATATCATGCAGTTATGACAAAAAGAGTCAGAATAGTGAGTTTATATCATGCAATTATGACAAAAAAGTCAGAATAGTGAGTTTATATCGTGCAATTATGACAAAAGTCAGAATAGTGAGTTTATATCATGCAATTATGACAAAAAAGTCAGAATAGTGAGTTTATATAATTTTGCAATTATGACAAGAAAATCAGAATAGTGAGTTTATATCATGCAATTATGACACAAAAGTCAGAATAGTGAGTTTATATCCTGCAATTATGACAAAAAAGGCAGAATAGTGAGTTTATATCTTGCAATTATGACACGAAAGTCAGAATAGTGAGTTTATATCCTGCAATTATGACACAAAAGTCAGAATAGTATTTATCTCACGCAATGATGACACGAAAGTCAGAATAGTGAGTTTATATCCTGCAATTATGACACAAAAGTCAGAATCGTTAGTTTATATCATGAAATTATGACACGAAAGTCAGAATAGTGAGTTTATATCCTGCAATTATGACACGAAAGTCAGAATAGTGAGTTTATATCCTGCAATTATGACACAAAAGTCAGAATAGTGTTTGTCTCATGCAATGATGACACGAAAGTCAGAATAGTGAGTTTATATCCTGCAATTATGACACGAAAGTCAGAATAGTGAGTTTATATCCTGCAGTTATGACACGAAAGTCAGAATAGTGAGTTTATATCCTGCAATTCTGACACGAAAGTCAGAATAGTGAGTTTATTTTAGTGGTGGGCCGTTATCGGCGTTAACGTGCTGCGTTAACGTGAGACTCTTATCGGGCGATAAAAAAAATATCGCCGTTAATCTATTCTCAAATTTGGGTTGGGGGCTGGGTCTAAACTACGCAAGCTATGATGACTTTCATCTTGATAGTTTAACGCGGATGTATACCAAAGACTATAGAATATGGTCGCGCGTTTACGTCTCCTCCGCCAAAACACAGACGGGATCGCGTCGTCCTCCATTCATAAAAACCGAATCTACTATAGCGCGAAATGCCACGTAAATTCGTCGTTTTTTGGATTCATAAATCAAATGTTGGTCTGTCACTTAATTCAAATCGCGATATGGACTAGTGTCTGTGAAAACTGAAATGCAAAAAGACCGTTTTAATATGAATCCGGTATGTTCCGTTTGCCTAGCTGTATGAATGAATGGTGGAGACGCGCTTTTACTACACGCATACTGAAACACACGTGACGCTCCCGGTAATTTTTGGCATTTGCATCTCACATGAACAGATAAACTCTTTCTAATAACATACGATTAGTATTAGATATGATTGATTATTCAGATTATATTAATAGTGATGGCTTCATTTTGTTTTTAGATTATTACAAAGCTTTTGATACATTGGAACATGCATTTTTATTTCAGGCTCTTGGAAAAATTGGCTTTGGCAACTCATTCTGTAGTTTGATCAAAATGTTATACATTAACGGAAACAGCTCAATTAAACTAAGTAATGGAACGTCACCTAGATTCTTTTTAAACCGAGGAGTTAGACAAGGATGCCCAGTGTCCCCATATTTATTCCTAATTGCTACACAGTTCCTTAGCATGCATATTAATAGTAGCCATTTAAAGGGTATCACAATTGGAGACAATAATATCATAATAAGTCAATTAGCAGATGACACCGCTTTATTTTTGTATGACTCCTCGCAAATCCCAGTAGCATTGAATATTCTCCGACCCTTTTCTGAGGCTTCAGGGTTAAATTTAAATATTAATAAATGTGAATTGCTATCAATTAAAAATTGCTCTGTTGCCTCAATTGAAGGTATAGCTGTCAAAAATAATATAACGTATCTTGGGATACAGATATCTAAAGATGAATATAGGTGCTCTGCCAACTTTAAACCTATTATCGCGAAAACACAAAGACGATACAATTGCTGGCTACAAAGAGATTTGTCTTTAAAAGGCAGAACACTGCTTACAAAGGCAGAAGGACTGTCTCGCTTAGCTTACGCAGCTCAATCTCTCTTTGTGGATAAGCCCACATGTAAAATAATTAATGAGGTCTTAACAAAATTTTTGTGGAAATATAAAACTCATTATATAAGAAAATCAGTCATATTAAATTCCTGTAATAATGGTGGTTTGAATTTCATTGATTTCGATTCCCTTAACAATACATTTAAAATCAATTGGCTGAAGCAATATCTATCTAAACCAACAGCTATTTGGAATGCTTTTCCTCAACTTATCTTCTCTCAGCTTGGTGGTCCTCATTTTCTTTTAATGTGCAACTATGATATATCCAAACTCCCAATCAAACTTTCCAATTTCCATCGACAAGTTCTCCTAGCTTGGGCTTTAATTTATAAACATAATTTCTCGCCACATAAGTGTTTTATTTGGAACAATAAGAACATCTTATTTAAGAACAAATCTCTGTATTATGATAACTGGTTTAGTAATGGTTTGATATTGGTACATCAGTTGTTTAACAATCAAGGCCTTTTGCTAAGATATTCAGAATTTCTTTCCAAATACAAAATACCTGTCACTCCAAAAGAATTTGCGATAGTTATGGGAGCTATTCCTTCTGGTTTGTGTATGCTGCTTAAAAACTTTACCTACTCTTCAACAGTTACTGCATCTCTTCTTAATCCCTGTGACACTCCTGTTGGTCAAATTTGTTTCTCCACAAGAAACAAAAACTATAAAATAAGATCATTATTTCTTGAGAATTTAATTTCTGCTCCACATGTAACTTTTTTTTGGAATAATTTATTTGATAATCTTAATTGGAAAAAAGTCTGGTCACTTCAGCAAAAATTCTTTCTCACAAATAAAGTGAAAGAAGTATCTTATAAACTGATCCACAGGTTTTATCCTGTAAAGAAGTTTTTACAAAAGTTTAGAGCTGACCTAGAGCTAACATGTTCGTTTTGTTTGAATGCTGATGAAACAGTGGAACACTTATTTTGGTCATGTCACTACACTCAGGAA
Source organism: Garra rufa (assembly GCF_049309525.1). Taxonomy (NCBI): domain Eukaryota; kingdom Metazoa; phylum Chordata; class Actinopteri; order Cypriniformes; family Cyprinidae; genus Garra; species Garra rufa. The sequence continues at coordinate 32,561,327 of NC_133383.1, forward strand.
TTTTGGTATGATATTGGTGTTTTTGTTAAATTGAAGATTCTGCCAGAATTTTCTTTACAAATGAGAAATGTTATTTTTGGATATTTTGACTCAGACCCCACAAAAGAAAATACTTGTTTTATTATAAATTTAATTCTTTTCCTAAGCAAATTTTATATTCACAAATGTAAATTCTCAAATTCTAAACCTGTCTTTGTGGTCTTTTTAAGAGATATGGAAAATTATATTAATTTGATTTCAATATCTAAAAATAAGAAAGCTATGAAGACTGTTAAAATTTGCTCTGCACTTAAAGTTTTTGTGTAAGAAATCTTATGTACGAAAATAGCCCTTTTTTGCTTTATTTTTTTTATTTATTTTTTTTATTATCTGTTTAGTTTTTATTTTATTTATTTTTTGAATGTTTGTTATCTTTCAAGTATGACTACTGCTGATATTTGTACCGATTTGTATGATGATTTGATACAATAAAAAAAAAAAAAAAAACTGAACAAAAAAAAAAAAAAAAAAAAAAAGAACAGATAAACTCAATCTCCAAAACTGCTGTGAGTGTCACTTTTACCGTTTCATTTGAGAAAACTCGCATCATATCATACTGTATACACAGAAACTTCACGGCAACCTGTCAAAATAAAAGTACGGTGTAACATGTATCCCCACCCCCCAAAAGCTGGAAATGTAGGGGAAACACTGGGTACCATAGATATATATGCGTATATGTATATTTTTATCACACTGTACAACAATAATACTGTTTTTTTATTACAGTAAGGGCTAAGTTTAGGGTTGGGTAGGTGTAGATGTTAAAAAAAACACAATCTAATAGGTAGAAAAAATTATTTCATTGTTAGTTAGTTAGTAAACACAAGTACATTTTATGGAACATAATTTATTTTCATCATCAAATTATCATAGAACAGCTTTATTGAGCAGTTTGTGATGCAGTTTGGAAACAGGAGATGAGCGCATGGTCTAATGCGCCACCTGGCTTGAGAAAACCATTCTCAAAGACTTACTTTTAGTCATTATTTGGGTAGCACACATATTCTGAATGCCTTCAGCAGAATTCAAATTAGCCATTTTAATCTAGATTAATCTAGATTAATTCCGAGATTTAATCTAGATTAATCTAGATTAAAAAAATTAATCTATGCCCACCACTAGTTTATATCCTGCAATTATGACACGAAAGTCAGAATAGTGAGTTTATATCCTGCAATTATGACACGAAAGTCAGAATAGTGAGTTTATATCCTGCAATTCTGACACGAAAGTCAGAATAGTGAGTTTATATCATGCAATTATGACAAAAAAGTCAGAATAGTGAGTTTATATCGTGCAATTATGACAAAAGTCAGAATAGTGAGTTTATATAATTTCGCAATTATGACAAGAAAATCAGAATAGTGAGTTTATATCATGCAATTATGACACGAAAGTCAGAATAGTGAGTTTATATCCTGCAATTATGACAAAAAAGGCGGAATAGTGAGTTTATATCTTGCAATTATGACACGAAAGTCAGAATAGTGAGTTTATATCCTGCAATTATGACACAAAAGTCAGAAAAGTGAGTTTATATCATGCAATTATGACACGAAAGTCAGAATAGTGAGTTTATATCCTGCAATTATGACACAAAAGTCAGAATAGTGAGTTTATATCATGCAATTATGACACGAAAGTCAGAATAGTGAGTTTATATCCTGCAATTATGACAAGAAAGTCAGAATAGTGAGTTTATATCACGCAATTATGACACGAAAGTCAGAATACTAAGTTCATATCATGCAATTATGACACAAAATTCAGAATAGTTAGTTTATATCCTGCAATTATGACACGAAAGTCAGAATAATAAGTTTATATTTTGCAATTATGACAAGAAAATCAGAATAGTGAGTTTATATCCTGCAAATCTGACACGAAAGTCAGAATAGTGAGTTTATATCCTGCAATTATGACAAAAAAGTCAGAATAGTTAGTTTATATTATGAAATTGTGACATGAAAGTCAGAATAGTGAGTTTATATCCTGCAATTATGACACAAAAGTCAGAATAGTTAGTTTATATCATGAAATTATGACACGAAAGTCAGAATAGTGAGTTCATATCCTGCAATTATGACACGAAAGTCAGAATAGTGAGTTTATATCCTGCAATTATGACACGAAAGTCAGAATAATAAGTTTATATTTTGCAATTATGACAAGAAAATCAGAATAGTGAGTTTATATCCTGCAATTCTGACACGAAAGTCAGAATAGTGAGTTTATATCCTGCAATTATGACAAAAAAGTCAGAATAGTTAGTTTATATCATGAAATTGTGACATGAAAGTCAAAATAGTGAGTTTATATCCTGCAATTATGACACAAAAGTCAGAATAGTTAGTTTATATCCTGCAATTATGGCACAAAAGTCAGAGTAGTGAGTTTATATCATGCAATTATGACAATAAAGTCAGAATAGTAAGTTTATATCATGCCATTGTGAAAATAAAGTCAGAATAGTTTGTTTATATCATGCAATTATGACAATAAAGTCAGAATAGTGAGTTTATATCACGCAATTATGACACGAAAGTCAGAATACTTAGTTCATATCATGCAATTATGACACAAAAGTCAGAATAGTTAGTTTATATCACGAAATTATGACACGAAAGTCAGAATAGTGAGTTCATATCCTGCAATTATGACACGAAAGTCAGAATAGTGAGTTTATATCCTGCAATTATGACACGAAAGTCAGAATAATAAGTTTATATTTTGCAATTATGACAAGAAAATCAGAATAGTGAGTTTATATCCTGCAATTCTGACACGAAAGTCAGAATAGTGAGTTTATATCCTGCAATTATGACAAAAAAGTCAGAATAGTGAGTTTATATCCTGCAATTATGACAAAAAAGGCAGAATAGTGAGTTTATATCCTGCAATTATGACACGAAAGTCAGAATAGTGAGCTTATATCATACAATTATGACACGAAAGTCAGAATACTAAATTCATATCATGCAATTATGACACGAAAGTCAGAATAGTGAGTTTATATCATGCAATTTTGACAAAAAAGTCAGAATAGTGAGTTTATATCATGCAATTATGACAAAAAAGTCAGAATAGTGTGTTTATATCATGCAATTATGACAAAAAAAGTCAGAATAGTGAGTTTATATCATGCAATTATGACAAAAAAGTCAGAATAGTGAGTTCATATCATGAAATTATGACATGAAAGTCAGAATAGTAAGTTTATATTTTGCAATTATGACATGAAAGTCAGAATAGTAAGTTAATATTTTGCAATTATGACAATAAAGTCAGAATAGTTAGTTTATATCATGCAATTTTGACAAAAAAGTCAGAATAGTGAGTTTATATCATGCAATTATGACAAAAAAGTCAGAATAGTGAGTTTATATCATGCAATTATGACACAAAAGTCAGAATAGTGAGTTTGTATCATGCAATTATGACAAAAAAGTCAGAATAGTGAGTTTATATCATGCAATTATGACAAAAAAGTCAGAATAGTGAGTTTATATCATGCAGTTATGACAAAAAAGTCAGAATAGTGAGTTTGTATCATGCAATTATGATAATAAAGGCAGAATAGTGAGTTTATATCATGCAATTGTGACACGAAAGTCAGAATAGTGAGTTTATATCATGCAATTGTGACACAAAAGTCAGAATAGTGAGTTTATATCATGCAATTATGATACGAAAGTCAGAATAGTGAGTCTATATCATGCAATTATGACACAAAAGTCAGAACAGTTAGCTTATATCATGAAATTATGACTCAAAAGTCAGAATAGTGAGTTTATATCATACATAGTGACAAGAAAGTCAGAATAGTGAGTTTATATCATGCAATTATGACAATAAAGTCAGAATAGTTATTTTATTTCATGCCATTAACAATAAATTCAGAATAGTGAGTTTATATCATGCAATTATGACAAAAATTCAAAATAGTGAGTTTATATCATGCCATTATGAAAATAAAGTCAGAATAGTTTGTTTATACCATGCAATTATGACAATAAAGTCAGAATAGTTAGTTTATATCATGCAATTATGACACAAAAGTCAGAATAGTGAGTTTATAGGCCCGTTCACACCGGTAATACACCGGGGTTAAATTGGTTTTGTTTTTGATATTCGTGACACATTCAGCGATAAACACCAATAACTTTAAAACGACTTGCCCTAAAAAAGTCTAAACGGTGTGATAGCCAAAAGGGCATAGCTGATCATGTTTCACAGCCTTCATTTTCAGTATTTTCGCTCTGTATAATGAGTACTGCCCCAAACAAGCCGTCGCAATGTGCATTAAGCCGGGAGAGCTCGCTCTCAGCGGAGCGTTCAGTAAGGGACCGTGGGGAAAGTGCAAGTTTTCTTGTTTTTTTTTTTTTTTTTTTTTTTTGCTGTAGCTCAGTGAGCGTTGTTTTTGTGATAGCTTATTTGTAAAGCCTTTCATGCATGGTACAGATGCTATAAATTGTATTATATTGTAAAATAACAAATATATCAACATAAATAACCATTTAAAATGAATTATTATATCATTAAATGGCAACTTTACACATACATATGGAGACAAATTTACATTTTGCCTGCCAAACATGTACAGCACAGGTCAAGGAGTCAGTACAGAATAATTTAGAATATCCAGAGGACAGTGTAAGTAATACAAGGATGAAAGTATAATAAGTTCATACAATCAGCTATTTTTTATGTTTGCCTATATTGCTAACAGGTTTCTGCACATATGTAACAATTGTTATTGTTCCTACAATGTGTTTTATTAATCATATATATATATATATATATATATATATATATATATATATATATATATATATATATATATATATATTGTCAGCTGTGGCTTTATGTCCCATTTTACTCCTTTGTTGCATGGTTTCCACATACGTGGACAGGTAAATCATTTTTTAATGGAACTGAATTTTATGAAAATGGAATTCAATTTTAGCGTCATGTTAAAATTATGAAAAAAATCATAAAATAATTTAGATAATGTTTTCCATAATTCATGCATGAAAGGGTTAAAGGGCCTATAGACATGAGACCACTGTCAATCAATAGAAGGGGACAGGAGATTAGGGAATTGCATGTCCAAAATTAACATTCTTTTTCAAAAAACTTTCATCAGCAGGATCATAGAGACATGAGACCAGTGTCAATCAATACAGGGGGACAGTGGACATTTTTCACATCCTTCCAATTTACCCCCAAAGGTATAAAAGGGAATTACATGTCCAAAATTAACTTTCTTTTTGTAATAACTTTTTACAACAGGAAGATAGAGACATGAGACCAGTGTCAATCAATAGAGGGGGACAGTGGACATTTTTCACATCCTTCCAATTTACCCCCACTGGTAGAAAAGGGAATTGCATGTCCAAAATTAACCTTCTTTTTGTAATAACTTTTTACAGCAGGACGATAGAGACATGAGACCAGTGTCAATCAATAGAAGGGGAGAGTGGACATTTTTCACAACCTTCCAATTTACCCCCACTGGTAGAAAAGGGAATTGCACGTCCAAAATTAACCTCCTTTTTGTAATAACTTTTTACAACAGGAAGATAGAGACATGAGACCAGTGTCAATCAATAGAGGGGGACAGTGGGCATTTTTCACAACCTTCCATTTTACCCCTACTGGTAGAAAAGGGAATTGCATGTCCAAAATTAACCTTCTTTTTGTAATAACTTTTGTCAGCAGGACGATAGAGACATGAGACCAGGGTTAATCAATAGAGGGGGACAGTGGACATTTTTCACAACCTTTAAATTTACCCCCAATGGTAGAAAAGGGAATTACATGTCCAAAATTAACCTTCTTTTTGTAATAACTTTTTACAACAGGAAGATAGAGACATGAGACCAGTGTCAATCAATAGAAGGGGAGAGTGGACATTTTTCACAACCTTCCAATTTACCCCCACTGGTAGAAAAGGGAATTGCACGTCCAAAATTAACCTCCTTTTTGTAATAACTTTTTACAACAGGAAAATAGAGACATGAGACCAGTGTCAATCAATAGAGGGGACCAGTGGACATTTTTCACAACCTTCCAATTTACCCCTACTGGTAGAAAAGGGAATTGCATGTCCAAAATTAACCTTCTTTTTGTAATAACTTTTGTCAGCAGGACGATAGAGACATGAGACCAGGGTTAATCAATAGAGGGGGACAGTGGACATTTTTCACAACCTTTAAATTTACCCCCAATGGTAGAAAAGGGAATTACATGTCCAAAATTAACCTTCTTTTTGTAATAACTTTTTACAACAGGAAGATAGAGACATGAGACCAGTGTCAATCAATAGAAGGGGAGAGTGGACATTTTTCACAACCTTCCAATTTACCCCCACTGGTAGAAAAGGGAATTGCACGTCCAAAATTAACCTCCTTTTTGTAATAACTTTTTACAACAGGAAAATAGAGACATGAGACCAGTGTCAATCAATAGAGGGGACCAGTGGACATTTTTCACAACCTTCCAATTTACCCCTACTGGTAGAAAAGGGAATTGCATGTCCAAAATTAACTTTCTTTTTGTAATAACTTTTTACAGCAGGAAGATAGATACATGACTCTAGTGTCAATCAATAGAGGGGGACAGTGGACATTTTTCACAACCTTCCAATTTACCCCTACTGGTAGAAAAGGGAATTGAACATCCAAAATTAACCCTTTTTTTGTAATAATTTTTTACAGCAGGAAGATAGAGACATGACTCCAGTTTCAATCAATAGAGGGGGACAGTGGGCATTTTTCACAACCCTCCAATTTACCCCTACTGGTAGAAAAGAGAATTGCACATCCAAAATTAACCCTTTTTTTGTAATAACTTTTGTCAGCAAGATCATAGAGACATGTGACCAGTGTCAATCAAAAGAGGGGGACAGTGGCCATCTTTCACAACCTTCCAATTTACCCCCACTGGTAGAAAAGGGAATTACATGTCCAAAATTAATCTCCTTTTTGTAATAACTTTTTACAGCAGGAAGATTGACACTAGTCACATGTCTCTATCAATAGAGGGGGACAGTGGACATTTTTCACAACCTTCCAATTTACCTCTACTGGTACAAAAGGGAATTGCATGTCCAAAAGTAACCTTCTTTTTGTAATAACTTTTTACAGCAAGAAGATACAGACATGAGACCAGGTTTAATCAATAGAAGGGGACAGTCGGCATTTTTCACACCCTTCCAGTTTACCTCTACTGGTAGAAAAGGGAATTGCATGTCCAAAATTAACCTCCTTTTTGTAATAACTTTTTACAGCAGGACGATAGAGACATGAGACCAGGGTTAATAAATAGAGGGCGACAGTGGGCATTTTTCACAATCTTCCAATTTACCTCTACTGGCTGTTTAGAGAATTGCATGTCAAAATTAACCTTCTTTTTGTTATAACTTTTATCAGCAGGTGCACAGAGACATGAGACCAGAGTCAATCAATAGAGGGGGACAGTGGACATTTTTCACAACATTTCATTTTACTAGTGGCTGATTAAGGAATTGCATCTCCAAAATGAATATTATTTTTGTAATAGCTTTTTCCATCGGTTAGATAGAGATATAAAAACAGTGTTACAACGTAGGTGTCACACCCCCAGACTCTCATGTTGGTTTCTCCCATTCTCCCCCGCAGTTCAGAGTGTTTTTGGTTTCTCCCTCATTGTCTACACCTGGATGTGTAATCAGTCTGTCTATTTAGTGTGTGTGTTTTCCCCTCAATGCGGTCGGTCTTTAATGTTACCACTCTGTGTTCCTGTGTCTGCCTGTTTCCCATTGGATTTATTAAATACACGTCTTTTTATTACGTCGTTGTTCGTGTGTTCCTGCCTGATCCATGACAGTAGGGGAGGAGAGTGTGCAACTTTCAAAACCTTTAATTTTTCCTTAGTAGCTGATCAGGGAATTGCATGTCCAAAATTAACCTTTTTGTAATAACTTACTTCAGCAGAAAATTAGAGACATGACACCAGTGTCAATGAACAGAGGGGGACAGTGGCCATTTTTCACAACTTTTCATTTTCCTTTGATTGAATCCATGAAGCCATGTACCTAAACAGGATGTCCAGGACCTCTGGCAGAAAAATAGGCCCACAACATTAAAGATCCAGTAGTATTTTTAACCGTGGACATGGGGTACTTTTTTAATCCCTGTCTTAGCTAGCTTTAGTTTCATTTGACCATAGAAGACCTGTTTGAAGTTCCAATCATGTCTGACAAGTGTTGAGTTTGTTTTTGGATGAGAGAGGAGGATTTTTCTTGAAACCCACTTTAACAACATGTGCTGATGTACAGGCTGTTTGATAATTTTATTTTAGGCTTTCTGACCCCAAGACTCAACAATTCTCTGCAATTCTCAAGCTGTGATCCTTGGAAAGTATTTGGACACTCAAACTCTCCTTTATATAGTGCATTAGGATGATATAGACACACATCCTCTTCTAGGCAGATTAGTAACATCTTTAGTTGATTAGAACT
>NC_133383.1:32570371-32646945 GCF_049309525.1 Garra rufa
GTACATGTTTGGCAGGCAAAATGTAAATTTGTCTCCATATGTATGTGTAAAGTTGCCATTTAATGATATAATAATTCATTTTAAATGGTTATTTATGTTGATATATTTGTTATTTTACAATATAATACAATTTATAGCATCTGTACCATGCATGAAAGGCTTTACAAATAAGCTATCACAAAAACAACGCTCACTGAGCTACAGCAAAAAAAAAAAAAAAAAAAAAAAAAAAAAAACAAGAAAACTTGCACTTTCCCCACGGTCCCTTACTGAACGCTCCGCTGAGAGCGAGCTCTCCCGGCTTAATGCACATTGCGACGGCTTGTGCGGGGCAGTGCTCATTATACAGAGCGAAAATACTGAAAATGAAGGCTGTGAAACATGATCAGCTATGCCCTTTTGGCTATCACACCGTTTAGACTTTTTTAGGGCAAGTCGTTTTAAAGTTATTGGTGTTTATCGCTGAATGTGTCACGAATATCAAAAACAAAACCAATCACACCACGACTATAACGATAATGATGAATCTGACAACGCATCTGTAATATGTTTTAAATAACAACATTTAAAACAAACTGGGTTCAGCTAATGCATGTTTCTGTTAATGGATGCGCATTTTGGCTTCCCAATACGTTACAACAACAGCGATTAAATAAAAACGTGGACAAACCATTCTTGTTCAATGCGAGTGCCATATATGCTGGAATATGAGCAGTCATTTATTTCGTGATCTCCCGGGTGCTGATAGCGTTCGTGTGCAGATGAGACCTGAACAGCACACATTGCTATCTGGATTTAAACTAAACTCATTTAAGCTTTGCCAGTTTCAATATTTAAAGAGCCATAAAACGCAATGAGTAGATCTGTGTGCGCGCTCATCCGAAGCGTGCAAACCCGCGCCTCAGAACGCGCGCAAATATTAAGCTCTTTTATTGTGTTTGGACAAATTGACAGCAATATTTACCAAACATCAACAACAAGGAAATCACTCTTGATTGAATAGCTTTTGTAAATAATGTAAAAAATGCAATGCTTTTTTTTTTTTACATTAGTTTCTGTACCTAAAAACTAATGTTACCTATCAAAAAAAAAAAAAAAAAAACGAAAAATCACTGTTTACTTTATTGAATTTTACTTTACTCTATTGTGTTTGTGCTGTTGCTTGTAGTTTTAAAGATTATTCTTATTTCTTTACTTTTTTCCCCCTATACATAGCACATACCGTACTGAAACCATGACTCTAAAACCGAACCGTGAGTAAGTTGAACTTTTGCACCCCTAATAACGATACAGGGCAACGATATCGTTGGGATCACTTTCAGAACGATTTTTTTTACAGCTGATGAACGATAAAACACTGACAGCTAATCAAACTTCATTTAAATTTTAAAGGCTTGTGCATTTGAAATATCAGACAACATTGTAGAGGAGCAAACAGACATTGCACAGCAAACAGAGTAACATAAAACATAAAAAATTACCTCAGGAATTAAGTGCTAGTTTGGAAAACATTGTCTTGCCTCAGTTGAAGTTGCAGTAGGAAAGATTACGTATTGGTTTTTGTTGTTGTTGTTGTTGTTGTTGTTGTTTTTGTTTTTTTTATTACAACACATACAAGAACAGGGAAGTTACAGATTGATACATTGCTACAAGGAACAATCATAAGAAAAAAATATATAAAAATAATATTCTGGATTTGCAGAAAAGAAACGTATAAAAAATAAGTTACATCCTTTTAGAAAAATTGTCATAATACAACAAAAATTTGGCGCTCTTTTTGTTATTTATAAGTCTAAGAGAAGAAACAACAATCAAGATCAGCAAGAAAAAGGGAAAAAGACAGGAGATTTAAGCCATTTTTGCTTATGAATGAAACATTTTGCATTTAGTATAAGAAAGTTAACAACATATTCAACAGATAATTGATTTGGATTTTGTACGTATTGTTTTTATTCCACTACATTGACTGCTTTAGAGATCAGATAGTTTACGCTAGATTCACAGTCCTAAAACTTGCGCTGAAACTTGCGTGCTGAGGACATCTACTGGTTGAAGTCGTGTAAAGGCCCGTTCATTCTAATGCTGCGTTTACACCGCCCAAACCGTCATGCGTCAGTTGCGGCAAGATTACATGTAAAGTCAATGGTTGAGTCCGTCAGAGGTCCGTCAGAGGCTCTGCGTTGCGTTGTGTCCGTTGGATCCGTCAACTTTTCAAGCGTTACCTGCGTTTCAAGCGTCAACGCAGCCAACGCAAGCAACGCAGAAGTTCAGCTAGTTGAACTTTTGACGGACTTATGCTGCGTTCACACCGCCCAAACCGTCATGCGTCAGTTGCGGCAAGATTACATGTAAAGTCAATGGTTGAGTCCGTCAGAGGTCCGTCAGAGGCTCTGCGTTGCGTTGTGTCCGTTGGATCCGTCAACTTTTCAAGCGTTACCTGCGTTTCAAGCGTCAACGCAGCCAACGCAAGCAACGCAGAAGTTCAGCTAGTTGAACTTTTGACGGACTTAACGCACTTGACGCAGTGCGTCAACCAATCAGAGCGTCTCACTGTAGCGACGTCACCACACGTATTTTGAATGAAGCGGGAGCAGAAAAAACAACAACATACAATTCTCTGCGATTGAAGACGGCTACAAACTTATTCTAGCCGTCTGCAATCGCAGAGAATTGTATGATCCGTTCTCGTTGTTGTATAAAGACAGGAATGTAAAGGAACTTGCTTGGATGAAGATCGCTGAAGAGATCGGGTTGTCAAATCTTTTCTCAACGTAATTATTTCCCATTTCGTTAGCTAGCGAAACATGTTCATGAGAGGATTCCAAAATGTCCAGTCCCAATAGTTTGCCATGGTTTATTCAGGGGAAGTGTGCAGAAAACTAGATGCGTTGGGAGCGTTGCCTGACGTGTGCGGTGTGAACGCACCAAAAAGCAAGCGTTGCCAGCTTCAACGTACATGCGTCAAACTAGATGCGTTAGGTGCGTTGCCTGACGCAGACAAAGTGTGCGGTGTGAACGCACCATAAGACAGTGGTTCCCAACCTTTTTTACTCCGGGGCACCCTCCTTCTCTGGTCAATTTTGCAAGGCCCCCCTATGCCTGACATGTCCTCTTATACTGTACCTCCGCTGTAAAAAGTATTTATTTTTAGACCTTTTTTATCAACCAAAACATTTGTTTTGCCTTATTATTCCTGATTATTGTTCCTGATTTTTTTTACTTCAGACATCAGAGTACTTTTCTTAAATAAGTGAACCTACAATAAAGGAGATGCCAAACTCACTAAACCTCCATTTGAACTTGACTGACTGAATATCTACTGTTTGTATCCAAAAAAAATAACCATATAAATTAAAAACACAGCAAATATATTCTAAATCTGTTAAACACATCAATCTGAAGGCGGATCGGCGAATATCAACTCCGTCAGAGCGCATCTCCCAGCTAACAATTTTTGGTTCCCAGAACGTTCTGGGAACGTTAGTTTTTGGTTCCCAGAACGTTCCCGGAACGTTCCCAAGAACGTTCCCTATTGGTTAGCCAGGAAAGTTTTCTTTATGTAACTAGAACGTTCAGGGGAACGTTCTGGGAACCTACAAGAACGTTCCCGGAACGTTCCCTGTAGGTTCCCAGAACGTTCCCCTAACCTAAAGGGAACGTTCTAGTTACGTAAAGAGAACTTTCCTGGCTAACCAATAGGGAACGTTCTATTTATGTTCCTAGAAGGTTCCCAGAACGTTCTTCTAACCTCTTCACTCCAGTACCGCTTCTGTTCGTCAGCACTCCCGTGTCCCAGAGTAAGCGGCATGGAAGGCGGACGGATGTGAATCTCAATAATCACTACTACACACCATGTCTTGTTTTAAACCATTTTTTAATCATTACAGATAATCAGAGCACATTTAACCATCATAAGGAACATAAATGAGACTAAATTATGCTATACCATGTTAGATTTCGTTAATGTAAGATAGAAGTACCATACCATAAAACAACCCAGATTTTGTTTATTAAAGCACCAAATAACATGACTTCAACAAGATATTCGATTTTAAAAATGTGTATTTTATTTTTCACAGACATTAAAAAAAGGAAAACATTTATTTGACTTTAACTAGGATAACATTACATTCGTTCCTTACAACTGAATTAACGATGAGGTGCTTCCCTCTTCTGGACACTATTATGTTTTCTTCAATAAGACGTGTCAAATCTCCCTAAAATAACAATATTTACTCTCGTATATATATTAGTTATAAGTAATTATCCATTAAAGAGATCAATCAACGAACTTTAGTCAGTCAGTAAAACGAAATGACCGTTATTTTTTAAATTACGCGAGCGCGCCGCTTTATGATGAGGACAGGAGAAAGCGCGTGATGGATTAAGCGCGTGATGGAGAAAGCGCGTGCTGGAGTAAAGAAATAAATAGTGTTTATAATATGATTTTCAGACACTTAACCTTGGCTTGTTTTAGCTATAAAATTATAAATTATATTATCATTATAATGCGGTTTGACCACTTTGATGTCATTTATTAAAAGCTTATCTCGGACATGAGATTCTAGTTTGTTTATGATGAAAAAAAAATACATTTCAGCATTAGAAAAATCAGAGTCATCTGCAAAGTTTTAATTCGTTTAAATGGTAATGATTACTAAAAAAATAACCTGCAGGGAACGTTCTGGGAAGGATCTTTTTAGGTTATAAAATAAAAACTAAAAATAACCTGCAGGGAACGTTCTGGGAAGGTTCTTTTTAGGTTATAAAATAAAAACTAAAAATAACCTGCAGGGAACGTTCTGGGAACGTTCTCTGTAGGTTATAAAATTAAAACCTAAAAATAACCTGCAGGGAACGTTCTGGGAAGGTTCTTTTTAGGTTATAAAATAAAAAATAAAAATAACCTGCAGGGAACGTTCTGAGAACGTTTTTTATAGGTTATTAAAAAAAGAACCTACAGGGAACGTTCTGGGAACGTTCTCATTTGGTTCCCGAAAAAATAACCAAATGGGAACCATATGGGAACGTTAGGGGAACGTTCTGTGTTTGCTGGGCTGATGCTCATAATCACCGAACCTCACCAGATCCTCCTCTATCGGTGAGCATCCATTATACAACACTCACAGGACATTAATTTGGAAAACTAGGCAAATGTATTTAAATTTCACGCAAAAATACAATAGGGATCAGAGTCCAGAGCGCGCATAGTTTGTGAATCATTAGCGGACTTATGCGTGCCTAATGTAAGATTCTTATATACTCGAGTGTTATACATAGGCACGCTCAAGTTCGTCATTATTACTCGAATCGTCTTTACCTTAAAATTCCCGCGACGGTTTGCTTTATGCATGTAGCCGAGATGTAGTATGCGCGCAGCGGTTGGAAGTTTTGAGCCGCTATTCAGTCTGTATTTAACAGTGCGTCGAGTCCAAAGCAATCAATCACAGAACACGAGAGAGGCCGTGCTTTGATCGTTTTTTTATTTACCTATAATATAATGAAATTAAACAATTATAGAATAATATTTAAATTAATTTTAAGATATCTCGCGGCCCCCCTGGAGGATCACTGAGGCCCCCTGGTGGGCCGCGGCCCACAGTTGGGAACCACTGTTCTAAGACATTAGGTCAGAATTGTGATATAAACTCGTTATTGTGAGTTATCATGTTAGAATTGCATGATATAAATCAAACTAAAGTAATTGTGAGTTTTAAAGTCCGAATTCCCTAATTCTGAGAAATTAAGTCAGAATTGTGTGATATAAACACGTATTGTGAGTTATAAAGTCTGAATTCCCTAATTCTGAGAAATTAAGTCAGAATTGTGTGGTATAAACTCGTAATTGTGAGTTATAAAGTCCAAATTGCCTAATTCGGAGAAATTAAGTCAGAATTGCATAATATAAATTTGTAATTGTGAGTTACTAAGTTAGAACTGCATGATATAAGCTCATAATTGTGAGTTATAACGTCCAAATTCCCAAAAGCTGAGAAATTAAGTTAGAATTCCATGATATAAACTCATAATTGTGAGTTATAAAGTCCGAATTCCCTAATTCTGAGAAATTAACTCAGAATTGTGATATAAACTCATAATTGCAAGTTATTAACTTAGAACTGCATGATACAGTATAAACTCGAAATTGTAAGTTATAAAGTACGAATTCCCTAATTTTGTGAAATTAAGTCTGAATTGTATAATATAAACTTGTAATTGTGAGTTATAAAGTCCGAATTCCCTAATTCTGTGAAATTAAGTCTGAATTGTGATATAAACTCATAATTGCAAGTTATTAACTTAGAACTGCATGATATAAACTCGTAATTGTGAGTTATAAAGTCAGAATTCCCTAATTTTGTGAAATTAAGTCTGAATTGTGATATAAACTCATAATTGCAAGTTATTATCTTAGAACTGCATGATATAAACTCGTAATTGTGAGTTATAAAGTCTGAATTCCCTAATTCTGAGAAATTAAGTCAGAATTTTGTTATATATACTCGTATTGTGAGTTATAAAGTCAGAATTCCCTAATTCTGACAAAATAAGTCAGAATTGTGTGATATAAACTCGTAATTGTGAGTTATAAAGTCTGAAATCCACAATTCTGAGAAATTAAGTCAGAATTTTGTGATATAAACTCGTAATTGTGAGCTATAAAGTCCGAATTGCCTAATTCTGAGAAATTAAGTCAGAATTGTGTGATATAAACTTGTAATTGTGAGTTACTAAGTTAGAATTGCATGATATGAACTTGTAATTGTGAGTTATAAAGTCTGAATTCCCTAATTCTGAGAAAGTAAGTCAGTATTGTGTGGTATAAACTCGTAATTGTGAGTTATAAAGTCCAAATTGCCTAATTCGGAGAAAGTAAGTCAGAATTGCATAATATAAATTTGTAATTGTGAGTTACTAAGTTAGAACTGCATGATATAAACTCAGAATTGTAAGTTATAACGTCCAAATTCCCTAAAGCTGAGAAATTAAGTTAGAATTCCATGATATAAACTCATAATTGTGAGTTATAAAGTCCGAATTCCCTAATTCTGAAAAATTAACTCAGAATTGTGATATAAACTCATAATTGCAAGCTATTAACTTAGAACTGCATGATACAGTATAAACTCGTAATTGTAAGTTATAAAGTCCGAATTCCCTAATTCTGTGAAATTAAGTCTGAATTGTGATATAAACTCATAATTGCAAGTTATTAACTTAGAACTGCATGATACAGTATAAACTCATAATTGTAAGTTATAAAGTCCGAATTCCCTAATTTTGTGAAATTAAGTCTGAATTGTATAATATAAACTTGTAATTGTGAGTTATAAAGTCCGAATTCCCTAATTCTGTGAAATTAAGTCTGAATTGTGATATAAACTCATAATTGCAAGTTATTAACTTAGAACTGCATGATACAGTATAAACTCGTAATTGTAAGTTATAAAGTTCGAATTCCCTAATTTTGTGAAATTAAGTCTGAATTGTTTAATATAAACTTGTAATTGTGAGTTATAAAGTCCGAATTCCCTAATTCTGTGAAATTAACTCAGAATTGTGATATAAACTCATAATTGCAAGTTATTAACTTAGAACTGCATGATACAGTATAAACTCGTAATTGTAAGTTATAAAGTCCGAATTCCCTAATTCTGTGAAATTAAGTCTGAATTGTGATATAAACTCATAATTGCAAGTTATTAACTTAGAACTGCATGATATAAACTCGTAATTGTGAGTTTTAAAGTCTGAATTCCCTAATTTTGTGAAATTAAGTCTGAATTGTGTGATATAAACTCATAATTGTGAGTTATAAAGTCTGAATTCCCTAATTTTGTGAAATTAAGTCTGAATTGTGTGATATAAACTCATAATTGTAAGTTATAAAGTCTGAATTCCCTAATTTTGTGAAATTAAGTCTGAATTGTGTGATATAAACTTGTAATTGTGAGTTATAAAGTCTGAAATCTGCAATTCTGAGAAATTAAGTCAGAATTGTGATATAAACTCATAATTGCAAGTTATTATCTTATAACTGCATGATATAAACTCGTAATTGTGAGTTATGAAGTCCGAATTCCCTTATTCTGAGAAATTAAGTCTGAATTGCATGATATAAACTAGGGATGCACCGATCCTTATCGGCCGATCACTTGCGCGTTTTGTCAGTAAAGCCGGTTCTGTAATCAGCGGTAAATGCCATCAGGTGCGTGATTTCAGGTTGAGCCGTATATACTACACACAGCCGTTGTTCACTGACGAGCTGCGCACATTCACACTGATAATGAACATTGATTTGCGCAGCTCGTCGGTAAACAACGGCTGTGTGTAGTATATACGGCTCAACGTGAAATCACGCACCTGATGGCATTTACCGCTGATTACAGAACCGGCTTTACTGACAAAACGCGCAAGCTTTATCGGCCGATTGGTATCGGTGCATCCCTAATATAAACTCATAATTGGGAGTTATAAAGTCTGAATTCCCTATTTCTGAGAAGTTACATTAGAATTGTGTGATATAAACTTGTAATTATGAGTTACTAAGTTAGAATTGCATGATATAAACTCATAATTGGGAGTTATAAAGTCTGAATTCCCTATTTCTGAAAATTTAAGTTAGAATTTGTGTGATATAAACTCGTAATTGTGAGTTATAAAGTCTGAATTCCCTAAATCTGAGAAATTAAGTTATAATTGCATGATATAAACTCATAATTGGGAGTTATAAAGTCCGAATTCCCTAATTCTGAGAAATTAAGTCTGAATTGTGTGATATAAACTTGTAATTGGGAGTTATAAAATCCGAATTCCCATTTCTGAGAAGTTAAGTTAATTTTGCATTGCATTTTGCATTTTTGCATTTTATGTTTCTGATCCGTCCATATTGGATCACCATTTGGTGTCTTTTTGTGCCCAGCTGGCAGTTTTTAAGGCAAACCCATGTCGCCCCATCACATTTCGGAATATTAAGAACATTGATGTGCTTACTCTTGCTGATGAACTTGCCATCTTTTCCAGTAAATCTGATTTCTCTATACTGCTGATGAACTCGTTTCTCACTATAATACTTGATTGAATATGATTCTAAATGATTTTGCACCTGTGAGAACTCGAACTGTTTCAGTTGAACATTCTGCTCCTTGGTTCACACCTGAACTGCGTGAACTTAAAACTAAAGGCCGTAGGTTAGCGTTTATACGTCAGGTCTGGCCTTACTGTTCATAAAGAGATGTATTCTGAACACACTTTGAGCTACAAAAATGCACTGTCTGAAGCTAAATCTGCTTATTACTCCAACATAATTGGAGTCGGCAATGGGAACTACAGGACTCTTTTCTCTATGGTAAACAGTATTCTGCAACCTCCTGATTCTTTGCCATCTGATATGTATTCCACTGACTTATGTAATCGTTTTATGACTTTATGTAGACTAATGTAAATCAGCAATTACTTATTACTACTTCCCCTAATGACTCCTGTCAAACTATTTCTCACGAGCCTTTCCAAACTCCTTTCTCCACTTTTACACTACCAACTACTTTAGAGATAGTGGGTTTGATAAATAAATCTAAATCTTCGACTTGTCAGCTAGACCCTCTACCAACTCCTTTAGTGAAAGCTTGTTTTTCCAGTCCTTCTGCCACTGATTACTAAAATTGTTCATGCTTCACTTATTTCTGGTTCGGTACCTCCTTCTCTTAAAACTGCTATTATTACTCC
Organism: Garra rufa; assembly: GCF_049309525.1. Taxonomy (NCBI): domain Eukaryota; kingdom Metazoa; phylum Chordata; class Actinopteri; order Cypriniformes; family Cyprinidae; genus Garra; species Garra rufa. The sequence goes on from NC_133383.1 coordinate 32,580,098, forward strand.
CATACTTAAGAAACCAGGGGCTGATCCATTTAACTTTGATAATTTTCATCCAATTTCAAATTTACCATACATCTCTAAGGTAGTGGAAAAGTGGATTGCAACTCAAATTAACCATCATGACCATCTCTCTAATATTAATTTGTATGAACAATTTCAATCTGGTTTTCATCCTCACCATAGCACTGAGACTGCTCTTGTCAGAATAACCAATGATCTGCTGCTGGCAGCTGACTTTGGGCTTTTAACTATACTGTCTTGACTTGAGCACTGCCTTTGATACTACCTCACATAATATACTTCTCGACAGGTTAGATTCTATTGGGATTACTGGCACTCCTCTGTCTTGGTTTAGGTCGTATCTTTGTGGAAGCACTCAGCAAATTCATTTAAAAAGTTTCAGATCAAGAACATCTACAGTCACTACCAGTGTTCCACAGGGTTCTGTCTTGGGCCCACTTCTTTTCATTATTTATATGCTTCCTCTTGGTTATATTTTAGGAAAACGTGGTATTAATTGTCATTGTTATGCAGATGACACCCAACTTTACCTTTCTGGTTCATTTCCTCCACCATCTTTGTCAAACTGTTTAGCTGAAATTAAAGTATCAGCTAATTTAAAGATAAAAATTTAAAGACTTTAGAGATTAAAAAACTTTAGAGATTAAAGTTCTCAGTCGCCACGACGGATTTCCGTTACCTGCAACAAGTCTATGACGGATTTCCGTCAATTAGAGAAAATGAGGGGAAAAGAAACGTATATATACAGTACAGACCAAAAGTTTGGACATCTTCTCATTCAGGTGTGTCCAAACTTTTGGTCTGTACTGTAGATATGAATTCAACTGAAAAATCTTGTGAAAAAATATCTTTCAGGTGGTCAAATAGCAAATAGCAAATAGTGGAGCTCTGCAGCCACCTAATGGTAAAAGTTATTTGTAGTTGTTGTTGTTTTGTTTTTTTACTTTTAAAACTGGATTTTCCAAAAGATAGGCAAAAATCTTACACTAAACCATGTGAAATTATCCATGTTATCCCCATGAATTAAAGTTAGAAATGTGGGTCTTTTATAAAGTGAATTTTACATAAAAAGCAGTTTTTGTATAAAACCCTTTTAAAAAATATTTATTTATTAATTTATATATATTAAAAAAAATCACTAACCCACTGAAAGCTGCACAAATGTAGAGTAAAAACTTTAATAAACAGAAAAATATACAGTGCAAACCAAAAGTTTGAACACACCTTTTGGTCTGTACTGTATATATACGTATAAATGTATATACATTGTTGTTGTTCTGCCAGCAAACCAAAAATCATCTCGGCCGCGGCTGCAGCTTTGGTGACAACATAGTGACGCCGCTGGCATCATTCACAGTTAGGTATTTAGCAGAGAACACAGAGCAGAACTATAATTTTGGTGCAGGTATTAATACACATTGGAATCTATCATTTGCATGTGCTTTGGAGTCCTGCTTATTTAAAGTGAAAGAGAGACGCATTTGCGCACTCTCTTGTAGATTATTGTCTGTGCGCCCACAGAACGCTAAAAGGAGTGTGACAGATTTAAACAATTGTTAAGGGAGTAAGCAAATGTAATATTGATTTAATACAACAGTTCAATAACAAGAATATATAAAATGACTTATATCTGACTATATCTCTGATTTTACTCTATTTTTTTAAATGAAAATATTTCTAAATAAGTAACAGCTCAGCCGCTGCGCATCTCTGAAAGCAAAACAGCGGTGTTTCATTCTGCCCTCCAAAGGCAAAGCGCAGTAACTACACATTTGGACAAAATTGAGTTAAGGCTTAAAATGGACTTTGTGACAACTATTTTGTCTTGTGGCAAAGTCTCCTGGATCAATTTTGTCCCAGAGAAACGAGAGTGTTTCAGAGAAACAAGAGTGTCAACATGTTTGACTAGCTGGCGTAAAAACTTTAAGGGCATTTTTCTCAGTTTCAGTGTTGGCGTAGTTACTGCACTTTACCTTTGGAGGGCAGCATTCATGAATGAAAGCGTGTTTTGAAAGAATGATTATCCATTCATAAAGACAGTCATTTGCTTCATTCCCGAATGAATCAGCCGTTCAAACGAATCATTTGTCTTACTGCCACCTGCTGGCGGATTTAGTGTCAATGTAACGTATACTTAGTTATTTAAAACGTAATATTTCTATTTTAAAAATGTCTATTTAAAACATTTATCTCAACATTAATTTATTTGCCCTTGTGTCACAGGGACGGTCGGAGACGAGCGGATCCATTCGCAGCATTTATTAAGAATAAACAAACACAAAGGGGTAGGCAGAAATCGTAGTCAAACACAGGCAGAATGGTCGGGGCAGACAGCGAGAATCAAACACAAGAGGGAGTCCAGGAATCAAAAACACGGGAAATCAAACACGGGAAAGAAACGCTCAGAATGTAGCCGGGGCAATACAAGACTTCGCCAAGAAGCTGTGTGTGTGAGTGGTTTATGAACAGTCAGTGTGATGAGAAACAGATGCGTGCAGCAATCAGTGCAGTGGGTCACGAGGAGCAGGTGTGAGCAGTGATTGGTGCAGTGGCTTGTGGGGGATGAAGTCCATGATGTGTAGTGTAAGAGTTTGTGATGACAGGACGACGGAGGCTCAAATTGTGACAGAGCCCCCCACCTAAGAGCGGCTTCCAGACGCTCCAAATACCTGTTCGGGAGAGTGATGGAGTGGGCATGGCACAAAGGCATGAATGAAGGCCCCGGTCCATGTGCAGGTGGTGAACCAGGAGACTGAGGCGGAGCCGACGGAGGCAGAAGCCATGGTGGAGGAAGGGTTGGCTCCTCCATGGGGCCGACCGACGGAGGTGGAGCCGGTGGAGCCCGAGGCGGAACCGGAGAGTCAATGGTCCTGGGCGACACAGAGGATCCGGAGGGCCAAGGCGGAACCCAAGGCTCTGGCGACCAAGGCGGAGATGGAGGTCCGGAGGTACACGGCGGAGCCGGAGCGACAGAGGACCGAGGCTGTGTCCGCGGGAGGGAGGAGGTCCACAGAGCCGGTAGGACGGAGCGACGAGGCGCAGCCGGAGGAGTAGAGTCCAGAGGCGAAGGTGGGGCGACGACCGACCAGGACGGAGCTGGAGGGACAATGGAGCCCGGTGGAGCTGGTGGACCGACGGCCGACAGCGGAGACGAGGGAGCAGAGAGCCGGGGTGGAGCCGCAGGGTCTGAGGGCCAAGGCGGAGTCCAGGACTCTGAGGCTGGAGGCAATGGTGAGGGATCCTCCAGCCAGGACACCGATGGAGACTGGCAGACCCACGGCAAGTCCTCTGCACCGAAGGTGGGTTGAAGGTGAGCCGATGGACTGTCAGGAGACAGAGGTGGTGGGACTGGGGCAGTAGGGAGGGTGGGTGGGAAATTAGACAGTCCATACATGGCCTCCGTGGCCAGAACAGGGCAGACAGGAATCTCAGGAAGGCTGGGCAGAACCAGCATGGGCTCTGGACGACTGGACAGAACCAGCGGAGGCTCTGGAAGGCTGGGGGGAACCAGCGGAGGCTCTGGAAGGCTGGGCGGAACCAGCGGAAGCTCTGGGAGGCTGGGCGGAACCAGCGGAGGCTCTGGGAGGCTGGGCGGAACCAGCGGAGGCTCTGGGAGGCCGGGCGGCACCAGCGGAGACTCTGGGAGGCCAGGCGGCACCAGCGGAGACTCTGGGAGGCCGGGCGGCACCAGCGGAGACTCTGGGAGGCCGGGCGGCACCAGCGGAGACTCTGGGAGGCCGGGCGGCACCAGCGGAGACTCTGGGAGGCCGGGCGGCACCAGCGGAGACTCTGGACGGCTGGGCGAAACCAGCGGAGACTCTGGACGGCTGGACGGACCCAGCTTGTGTGGTGGCTCTGAGCTGGAGTTTACTGTGGGAACATTGTTGTCTTCCTTGATTCCCACAGTAAAAGGAGAGCCACTCATTTGCAGAGCAATGTCAACATAAATTTGTAAAGTCCAGCTAGGTTCGATCATAGGCATCAGTGAAGCCAATGGCTCTAAGAGTCCTCCACGGAAGAAAATCATCAGGCATAACTCATCCATTGAAGACTGATTAGCCAATACAACAAAGTCCATAGCGTACTCCTCAACAGACCGCTCACCTTGTTTGAGACGCATGATCTGTACTGTAGAATTCATGCTGGAACCGGATGACACCATACTAGCTGCTGGATCCTTGTAGTGGCGAAGTCTTCTGTCACAGGGACGGTCGGAGACGAGCGGATCCATTCGCAGCATTTATTAAGAATAAACAAACACAAAGGGGCAGGCAGAAATCGTAGTCAAACACAGGCAGAATGGTCGGGGCAGGCAGCGAGAATCAAACACAAGAGGGAGTCCAGGAATCAAAAACACGGGAAAGAAACGCTCAGAATGTAGCCGGGGCAATACAAGACTTCGCCAAGAAGCTGTGTTTGTGAGTGGTTTATGAACAGTCAGTGTGATGAGAAACAGATGCGTGCAGCAATCAGTGCAGTGGGTCACGAGGAGCAGGTGTGAGCAGTGATTGGTGCAGTGGCTTGTGGGGGATGAAGTCCATGATGTGTAGTGCAAGAGTTTGTGATGACAGGACGACGGAGGCTCAAATCGTGACACCTTGCAACCTCTGAGCCTCATTAAATGTCTGAAATTGCATCTACAAGCCACTTTTGTGTTCCTTTGTGCCACCTCTGTAGTACAAATTATTTTTTATTAATACTAATTTTATATGTTTGGTAATTTATTTGTCTTATTCTGCTTTATTTTTTAACTTGACAGATAATGACATTTAATAAAAATTTAAAAATGCCATTACAAAGGTAAAAAGAAACTGCCACTGTAAATCATGTTAAAGTGCCCCTATTATGCCTTTTCAAATATGATATTTCATGTAGTGTGTCATGTAGCTGTATGTGAACATAAACTATCTGCAAAGTTGTGACGCCGACAGTGCACTATAAATGAAGTTTTTGTCTAACAAAAAAAAGAGTCGGCTCACACTCGCCTAAACGAGTCGTCAGCAATTCGAATCTTTTTTCTGTAACGGCCACACGTCACGAGCTACACATTTGCGTAATGTCCGCCCACGTTCAATTTCGCGAACAACTTGCCCGCCCACAAACAGTAGGCCTACCATTTTCACGTGGATTAACGTTACATCATGTCAAGAAGACGCCCTGCGAGTGAATTTGTTTTATATGCCCTTCCGAAAGATGAAACTACCAAGAATGAGTGGTTAACATTAATTTTTTCAACACCTCAGCAGTCCAATGCCAATCTTGTGTTGTGTTCGCGTCATTTTACTGATGACTGTTTTTCCAATCTTGGGGAGTAACGTTACAACGCGAGATTCACCAAACGCTTGGTTTTAAAAAATGGATCAGTGCCCAGTTTATTTGGACCGGCTTGCTCCTCTGAACTTCTACCTGTAAGTATGATTAATAATTGATGATTGTATTTTCTAGCGATCGTTCAAAATACGTCTTTGTGTACGTTATGGTGTGTAACAACCCCGCACATGTCTTGGTAACCGGCTAACTTGCGTTTCTGTAGTTCTGTTGTTCAGCTGTGAGTGCAATGTAGTCTAAAAATTGTGATTGATGCAGCTTGACTGTCTGTCTGCCTTATTAGTTTAAGTAATGATAATGATAAACGATGGCTTAACGCAGTGTTATGGGTTGTACGTTACAGTGTTGAAGTTCACAACGTAGAGGTGTGCCCGGTTCGCTTACAAAAGCAAATTGCAAGCACTTCCCACAGTTATAATATGACACCCACTGAGAAACGTCCTGCTCCAGTCGTGCTTGCAAAACAGTTTCTTGTCTATGTGCCACTTCAACCGTTTCATCGTCAGACTCCGGCTCGAATTGATAGGGTAAAATCGAGGCTATCTTTTCTATGCATTAACAGGTCTCCACAGCTGTCATTCAGTTATGCCAATGGGCGTTTCGTTTTGCGCTGAAGCGGTAGACCAATCCAAAAGGACTGCACCATCTGACCAATCACAGCAGTGAGGGCTCACGGAAAGGAGGGGTTTAGAGAGACTGATTCTTCGAACTGCTTCACACGAGTCGTTTACGAATCATTTAGAAACGGGGTAAAATTAAATCTAATTTTTGAGAAAACTAAAGTGTTTTTTGAACTTGCATACATGTAAACCTGTTTTAAGAGACTATTACAACAATATTAACTACCTTTAACATGGCATAATAGGGGCACTTTAATGAATCAATTATCACCTCTAGGCAAATTTTTTATCAGAATTTCTTATTATTGATCAGATGATGCTTCTACATTTTTTAAATTAGGAGGACACGCTCTATAAGGAAAAAAACTGCTTATAAAGTGGGTGTGTGACAGGTATGGCTGTGGAATGGTGTTTGGCAAAGATTTTACGGAGGAAAAATTTTCAGTCAGAAGATTTTTTTTTGCTTTAATCCCTGTAACTTCCTGATGCTAAATGGCATAGACTGTAAAAAAAGATGGATAACGCGTCTCCGCTTCATTTCACTATAGAAAAGTGAAGCCAATGCTTCTCAATATGGCCGCTGCGGTCATTTGGAGCCAGAATCTGCGCAGTAGAGATTCATTTGGAGCCAGAGTCTGCGCAGTAGTGTCGTGAGGCAGAGCCGCGGTATCAAAGTACCGCCCAAACACCCGCAGACCCAATCACAAGATCACAATCATGACACCACACCCCATTTTTATAGCATTAAATAAAAGCGAACTTATTAGAAAAACGAACAATTGAACATTGATCAGTGTTATAAGAACTACCTTACACGATGGAAATCATCTTTGGAAAAAGAATATTTGGAGTGTAATTCGATTATTTAGTTTGGCTCACATCCCATTCGATTACATGGAGAGGGCGGGGTTTATGACCTATACTGCAGCCAGGGGGGGGGGGGATTGAAAACTTTTGGCTTCACTTTTTGGGACTCGTGTGGCACACTTGCTAAATGGCAAAAAAAAAAAAAAAACTGAGGCCCTATTTGTCGGCAGTAGATCTGTTCTGTCTAAATTTAAGTTTTTCTTTGTACATTGACAATAATGTTATTTGTCCTTCCTCGCAGGTTAAGAGTTTGGGCGTTATCATGGATAGCACACTATCCTTTGAAACTCAAATTAATAATATCACACGGACTGAATATTTACATTTGCGTAACATTAACCATCTTCATCCCTTTCTCTCAATCAATAATACAGCAGTTCTTATTCATGCACTAGTCACTTCACGTATAGACTACTGTAATCATAGATTTATATACGTAGATGCCTCATTAGCGACTGTTTCTATGAGTGTTCTACGTAAGCCCTCCGCCATATTGCAGCAGTCAACTTGACATCATTCAACCATAGATCTATGTAATTGACCATAGTAATCACTGAATATTCGAAATGCCACAGTCCTGCACAGCCATTGGTCTGCGAACCTATAGTATGGTGAATGACGTCAAGTGGACCGTTCCAATATGGCGGATGCATCTACGTGCTTGGAGCGGTCCAATGCGGTTTTTACGTATATACTGTATATCTATGACTGTAATGCCTTTCTCACTGGTGTTCCCTCTTCATTGCTTCAGTTGGTTCAGAATTCCGCAGATTGTGTTCTTTCTAGAACACCTTCCACTGAGCACATTTCTCCAGTTCTTCAGCAATTATACTGGCTCTCAGTAAAGTATGACTGTTGACTCTTTAAATACGTCTTAAGACATATCTTTTTGTACAGGCTTTTTATAATATGTTTTATTGAGTCCTTTACTGAGTGTTTTTGTTTTGTGTAGTGATTTGTATCTTTATTCATTTGCTTGTGAGGTAACCGTGTGTGTTTTGAAAGGCACCATCAAATTAAATGTATTATTATTATTATTATTATTATTATTTCTTCTTGAAATGATGCCTCTTATTTGCAAAACTCTAAACGCAAATCCATAACTTCTAACTCAATTCCCCAAACATCCTATATTCAGATCAAAATGAAGCTCTCCATTGAAAACAACTCAATCTTGCTGAAAAAAAAATAACTTTGCTCTCAGACATGACTCACAAATCCTCAAAAACACACACACTACAACACAGTTTTACACACTGATGAGATCCATTCAAAACAATCCCATGAAAACTGGTAAGATGTGTTGCTTGTGGTTGCCCAAAAAGTGGGGGTAAAATCCTCTTGCATGCCTGATCCAACCCTGGCATGCATCAACTAAAATATATGAGATTGCTTGTCTTCTCGCCCTTACTCTTTCTCTTCCACGTTGTTGTTATCGTCCTCCTTCTTCTCCTCCTCTTCCTCTTCAAAATTACACATTACTGTATGTGGGATATTGATTAAAAAAAGACTGGATAGGATTCACAGTTACACTTTTATATAATTAGAATAAAAACACATTAAGACATCATTGTGAAATAGAAAAGAAAAATCAATATGGGCACAAATGGAAAAATAAAAATTAGAACATCCACTGTCAGATTTGTTGTCCTCCATCTATATATGCTTTCCAACTGAAGGTTCATGAGATGTACCTTTGAGCTATTTCAGAGAGCTGTCAAGATTCACTTGAACAATGGCAAATTTACCAAAAGTCTAATAGAAGTGTGTAGAAAATATGCTTTATGACAACTAGATCAAAAATGTAGCATTTACTGTAATGATTTATACGATGAGCTAATGACTTGATGTTTTGAGGGGAAAGTCTATAGCACAGAGAACTATATAATACATATTGAACAACATGACAATAGCAACTGATAATGTAAGAAACATACCAAAGCAAATGCAACATTTTATGATGTGTACAAGTGACTAGATGATGTGGAGGTTGAACAAGTGGTTTTGAGAATTTCATTTCTGATCTGACAAATGCACCAAAGCCACTGAGAAAAACTGTAAGCTGACTTTGGCCCTTTTATCTCCATCGAATGTTTTGATTGGTGTGGCAAGTCATGTCTATATTATTTATACAGTGCTTTTTACAATACAAGTTGTGTCCAAGCAACCTTACAGTATTACAGTTTTTCTCAATTGCTTAAACACATTTCTTGAAATTATGCCTCTTATTTGCGAAACTCTAAACACAAATCCACAACTCCTAACTCATTTCCCCAAACTTCCTATATTGAGGTCAAAATGAAGCTCTCCACTCAAAACAATTCAATCTTGCTGAAAAACCAAACTTTGCTTTCAGACATGACACACAAATCCTCAAAAACAAACACACTACAATACAGTTTTACACACTGATGAGATAAATTCAAAACAATACTACAAAAACAATACAAATAAAGAACTTTTCACATGATGAACACAACAAATCTATTCCTTTGCAAGTGTTTTATTCCTTAATTTAATGTACTGTACAGTACAAAACAGCAAAAAACAACTAAATAATTATTCTGCCCAGCATCCTGTGTTTGGTCTGGGACAGGCCAAAGAACCTCTTCAGCATCACTAAATTAGCCCTGGCCAGGCAGCAGGGGTAAAATCCTATTGCATGCCTGATCCAACCCTGGCACTCATCAACTAAAATATATGAGACTGCTTGTCTTCTTGCCCTTGCTCTTCCTCTGTCTTTTCCATGTTGTTGTCGTCATCGTCCTCCTTCTCCTCCTCCTCTTCCTCTTTCACCTCCTACTCTTCCTCTTCAAAATTACACATTACTGTATGTGGGATATTGATTGAAAAAGACTGGATAGGATTCACAGTTACACTTGTACTAGTGGTCTGACAAAAACTAAAAAAATAAAATAAAAGCACACAACGTCATTGTGAAACAGAAAAAAAAAAAAGAAATATGGGCACAAAGGTGAAAATAAAAATAAGAAAGTCCACTGTCAGAATTTGTAACTCCTGTGTTGTCCTCTGTCTATATGCTTTCCAATGGAAGGTTCATGAGATGTACCTTTGATCTATTTCAGAGAACTGCTTTATCATTGGTTGATCTATATTATCTTCATTAGTGAAAGTCAAGATTCACTTGAATAATTCATGGCAAATTTACAAAAAGTCTAATAGAAATGTGTAGAATATATGATTGACAGTTTAGGACAACTAGATCAAAAATTTTGCATTTAGGTAATGATTTATACGATGAGCTAATGACTTGATGTTTTGAGGGGTAAGACTATTGCACAGAGAACTACAGTATATAATACATTTTGAGCAACATGACAATAGCAACTGATAATGTAGGAAACTGCAGACAAATGTATATTTCATTTCTGATCTGAGAAATGCACCAAAGTGACTGAGAAAAACTTTTATCCTTTTATCTCCATCGAAGGTTCTGATTGGTGTGTGCTAAATTTTGACTCCTAGTGTTTCCAGTTGGGTAATTGTGTGCTAATTGAGCTCAAACTTCGCAGACTTGAGTGAACAATATTGAATGCTTGTGCTTTCTAAATGACCTCATGGTGTAAGCACTGAGAAATGTAGGGATTTGTGTGTAGAGTTTTGCAGTAACAGTTCACCAAATATAACTCATGTGTCAAAGCAGGGAATAGTGTTTATAGTTTAGGGAAATGGGTGTGCTTTTTCAAAAATGGCGTTATAGTTTTGAAATTTTAGTTCAAAAGACTGGTTATAGTGTTTTAGCAATTGAGAAAAACTGTAAAATAAGACAAAAAAGTGTCAATAATAATGCAAAAGTTCCATGTTGCATCAGAGTCAAATTGGAGAGGACTCATCTGGTTCCCATGGCCTTGTGTCATTGGTTGTTTAGGGTAGGAGTTCTTTCCTGATGATCTGTCTCTGGGACTCATCTAGTTGACACGGTATCCGCTGACATTCGGATGTAGGTGTTGATGTTCATCTGCTCTTGGTGCGGACTGGATCCGGGGGACTGCAGTGACCATCTGATCTGGATACGGACTGGATCTGGTGGCTACGGTGACCTTGGAATAAGAAACAAACAGACTAACATTAATGTAGATGCAAAAGCCAGCAAAAGTGCAAAAGTCAGATTGGAGAGGACTTGTCTGGTTTTCGCGGTCTTGCGTCGATGGACGTCTAGGCGATGAAGTCTTCACTGATGATCTGTCTCTGGGGCTCATCTAGTTGACATGGATTCTGCTGACGTTCAGGGCTGTAGAGGTTATCTCTGGGTGCTGATGGGTACGGACTGGATCCGGGGGACTGCGGTGACCGTCTGATCTGGATACAGGTGGCTACGCCGACCTCGGAATAAGAAGGAAAGATACTAATATTAGCATAGATGCCATTCTTCTTCTGATGCAACGAGTACATCAGGTGTTATAGGAAGTGTCCCTGGTTCCGGTTGACCTAATTAATGCAGCCTAACAATCCTTTAACGGATTTGGATTATAGAAATGTGTTAAGTGTAGGCCAGGTTAAAGAGATGGGTCTTTAATCTAGATTTAAACTGACAGAGTGTGTCTGCCTCCTGAACAGTGTTAGGTAGATTGTTCCAGAGTTTGGGCGCTAAATAAGAAAATGATCTGCCGCCCGCAGTTGAATTTGATATTCTATCAAATTGCCAGAGTTTTGAGAATGCAGTGGACGTGAGGGACTATAAAGTGATAAGAGCTCACTCAAGTACTGAGGAACTGAACCATTGAGAGCTTTATAAGTAATTAGCAAGATTTTAAAATCTATACGATGTTTAATAGGGAGCCAGTGCAGTGTTGACAGAACCGGGCTAATATGGTCATACATTCTGGTTCTAGTCAGAACTCTAGCTGCTGCATTTTGGACCAGCTGGAGTTTTTTTATTACAGTTTTTCTCAATTGCTTAAACACATTTCTTGAAATTATGCCTCTTATTTGTGAAACTCTAAACACAAATCCACAACTCCTAACTCAATTCCCCAAACTTCCTATATTGATGTCAAAATGAAGCTCTCCACTCAAAACAATTCAATCTTGCTGAAAAACCAAACTTTGCTCTCAGACATGACACACAAATCCTCAAAAACACACACACTACAACACAGTTTTCCACACTGATGAGATAAATTCAAAACAATACTACGAAAACAATACAAATAAAAATCTTTTCACATGATGAACACAACAAATCTATGCCTTTGCAAGTGTTTTATTCCTTAATTTAATGTACTGTAGAGTACAGTACAAAACAGCAAACAACAACAAAAATAATTATTCTGCTCAGCATCCAGTCTTTGGTCTGGGACAGGCCAAAGAACCTCTTCAGCATCCCTAAATTAGCCCTGGCCAGGCAGCAGGGGTAATATCCTATTGCATGCCTGATCCAACCCTGGTACTCATCAACTAAAATATTTGAGACTGCTTGTCTTCTTGCCCTTGCCCTTCCTCTGTCTCTTCCACATTGTCGTCATAATCCTTCTTCTTCTCCTCTTCCTCTTTCACCTCCTACTCGTCCTCTTCAAAATTACACATTACTGTATGTGGGATATTGATTGAAAAAACTGGACAGGATTCACAGTTACACTTGTACTAGTGGTCTGACAAAAAAAAAAAATAATAATAATAATAATAAAAACACATTACAATGTCATTGTGAAACAGAAATGAAAAAGAAATATGGGCACAAAGGTGAAAATAAATTAGAAAATAAGAAAGTCCACTGTCAGAATTTGTAACTCCTGCATTGTCCTCTGTCTCTATATGCATTCTAATTGAAGGTTCATGAGCTGTACCTTTGATCTATTTCAGAGAACTGCTTTATCATTGGTTGATCTATATTATCTTCATTAGTGAAAGTCAATATTCACTTGAATAATGGCAAATTTACAAAAAGTCTAATAGAAAGGTGTAGAATATATGATTGACAGTTTATGACAACTAGATCAAAAATTTTGCATTTAGGTGATGACTTATACGATGAGCTAATGACTTGATGTTTTGAGGGGTAAGACTATTGCACAGAGAAATACAGTATATAATACATTTTGAGCAACATGACAAAAGACTAGATGATGTGGATGTTGAACAAGTAGTTGTGACAATTTAATTTCTGATCTGAGAAATGCACCAAAGTGACTGAGAAAAACTGTAAGCTGACTTTGGCTCTTTTATCTCCACCGAAGCTTCTGATTGGTGTGTGCTAAATTTTGACTCCTAGTGTTTCCACTTGCGTAATTGTGTGCTAATTGAGCTCAAACTTCGCAGACTTGAGTGAACAATACTGAATGCTTGTGCTTTCTAAATGACCTCATGGTGTAAGCACTGAGAAATGTAGGGATTTGTGTGTAGAGTTTTGCAGTAACAGTTCACCAAATATAACTCATGTGTCAAAGCAGGGAATAGTGTTTATAGTTTAGGGAAATGGGTGTGCTTTTTCAAAAATGGCGTTATAGTTTTGAAATTTTAGTTCAAAAGACTGGTTATAGTGTTTTAGCAATTGAGAAAAACTGTAAGCGTGCAAAACAACCACCCAATAAAGCAATAATCTACCCTTGTGGTCATGAACGCATGAATTAATGTTTCGGCATTTGACATTGACAGCATAGGTTGTAATTTCGATTTATTTTTAGATGAAAAAATGCTGTTTTGCAAATGCTAGAAATGTAACTTATAGGAAAGATTGCGATCAAATAGCACACCTAGGTTCCTAACTGATGCAGAAGAACTGACAGAGCAGCCATCTAGTTTTAGACTGTGTTTTAAGTTATTACTTGTGGAGGTTTTAGGTCCAATAATTAACACCTCTGTTTTTCCAGAATTTAGCAGTAAGAAATTACTTGCCATCCAATGTTTTATATTAACTATGCCTTCTGTTAGTTTTTCAAATTGGTATGTTTCGCCGAGACGTGACAAAATATAGAGCTGAGTATCATCAGCATAACAGTGAAAGCTAACACCATGTTTCCTGATGATATCTCCCAAGGGTAACATATAATGCGTAAAAAGTAATGGCCCTAGTACTGAGCCTTGAGGTACTCCATACTGCACTTTTAATTGATACGATACCTCGTCATTCACTGCCATGAACTGATGATGGTCAGATAAGTATGATTCGAACCATCCCAGTGCACTACAACTAATGCCAACATAATTTTCAAGTCTATTTAAAAGAATATTGTTGTCAATAGTGTCACACAGTGCTAAGATTCAGTAGCACTAATAGAACGATGTAACCACGATCTAAATGTGCTAAATTTTGACTCCTAGTGTTTCCGTTTGGGCAATTGTGTGCTAATTGAGCTCAAACTTTGCAGACTTGAGTAAACAATATTGAATGCTGGTGCTTTCTAAATGACCACATGGTCTAAAAACTGAGAAATGTAGGGATTTGTGTGTAGAGTTTTGGAGTAACAGTTTACCAAATCTGACTTATGTGTTAAACAGGGTAAAAGTGTTTATAGTTTAGAGAAATGGATGTGATTTTTGAAAAATGGCGTTATGGTTTTGAAATTTTAGTTCAAAAGCCTGGTAATAGTGTTTTCGCAACTGTATCTGAAAACTTAGTAAGTTGACTAGGACAAAAAAGCACCTGTTACATTAATAATGTAACTGTAAAATGAAAATTCTGTAACATTTACTCATTCTCACAACATTCTAAACATGTAGAAATGTCTTTCTTTATTGAACACAAAAGAAGATATTCTTAAAAACAAATAATTGCCCATAAATCAGTGGAAAAATGGACTCATTTTCAATTCACTGACGAAAAAAAACTGATTTTTCTAAATATCTTTTGTTTCAAGAAAGTCATAGAGGTTTGGAACAACATTGAGGGTAGGTAAATGACCTTTTTACTTTAAAATACTAATTAGCGAAAAAAAAGTTATTGGATTTGTTTCCAGAAACCAGAAATTATACATAATGGCAGTAGCCCCTCACTGCAGTACACAATATCCAGAAGGCAATGTTTCATCCACATCCAGGGGGCGCATGAGACTTTTTAAATTGGTCCTATCCCATCTCAGCTGATATTACCCACGCAAGCCAAATGAGGGTGCTGTAATGCAAGAAATGCCAATTCTATTTATTTCAATGTATAGGTCCTGCTGAGAAATAAACCTCAGTTGTCTGTCAGCATTCCTGCTATTTTTCATTGAGTGAAACCTGTTTTATTGTACAAATTTGTGATCAGTATTCATTATTTGAATTTTCACTGAAGTTGTTGAGCAAATGGATCTTGAATGCATGCAACAATAAAGCTGACATTATTTTAAAAGATTCATACAGCTTTGTTTGAACCCTGTTTTTCTGAGCTCAGAGGCTCATGTTGATCATTTGCGGGGAAATGTTCAACACAACATTTATTTGTATGTCAGCTGCATTTGCATACATTTTAAAACCCTTATTTTACTTCTCAAGTTTAACAGTGCAGTAACAACAAAACCTAGGTTGACTTTCAAAAGTAAGCCTAGGAAACATTAAAAAAACTGGAATATTTATGGCAAAACTTAAATAATGACTCCAAACAACATCATTTATTGGTTTTTATTGATGTCCTTAGTTGTATTTCTGATTGACTCCTACTTGACATGTAACAATTAACCTCAGTTAAGGCGAACAATGACACTAATAGAGATACAGTGATATTCTGAGACAAGCAGTTAGCCAGGAGGCCATCCCAACTGACGACCACCCAGAACGTGGAGGTGAACGTGGTAAACGGACTGACCCCCATCAGGACCCTCATTGACCACCATTCGATATCCTCTGGGCAATCCCACCTGCTCGGCACACTTCTTAGCAACGATCATCAGGTGTCCAAGCAGCTGTGGCAATACAAACAAACGATTACAATGGAAGTAAATGCCATTTAACAAGAGTCAGTAGCTGTGTTTCTATTACCCGT
The DNA here is from genome assembly GCF_049309525.1 of Garra rufa. NCBI lineage: Eukaryota > Metazoa > Chordata > Actinopteri > Cypriniformes > Cyprinidae > Garra > Garra rufa. The sequence continues at coordinate 32,595,851 of NC_133383.1, forward strand.
TAAATTGGGCAAATTGAAATTGCGAATTGAAAATATGCCTAATGGAAACGTGTCAATTGCACAAAAACTCCCATATATCGCAAAAAAAAAAAAACTTTTTATGCTCCCATGAGGTGGTTTTACACGCAATTCGAAAAAGGTATATTTTGCAAACAGCAATGGAAACTTTTTTTTCGCATTTACAGGTCACATTCGATTAAATGTAGCCAAAATCCCACAAAAATACGTTGCCATTACTTGAAAAAAATCACAAAAGGAAAACATTAAGTCGCATAACATCGGTTAATGGAAACACCGTCATTTCGCAATACTTTTTAATCGACATTTATAAAATAGCACCAAAGTTTTGCGCAAATCTATATTGGAACTGCAGCTACTGAACATTAAGGCTGAAGCAACAAGAAACCTATTGGATGCATACACTGAATGCTCATTCATATCCTGGACTTAATGAAGATATCATACCTTTCTTCATTTTTGTAGTGGTCTGATATTTCAAATGTTGTTAAACTATGTTGTTGTATGCTGCTTAACTGAGATTTATTTTGTAATCTACACTATACCCTTTTTGATCTCTTTTTATTGACATTTTTGTTTCCTAAGAGTCATCTAGTGGTAGAGCTGCTAAATGCATGGACACAGATGAACCTATTTAACCTTTTCCTGTTTGCTACTGTTTAGCATCTTGATGAAAGCCTGTTTGGGCAAATACACGTTTGTGCTTCCTGCCTGTAGCCCTGCAAATACAGGCTTTTAAAATAATTAAAACAATGCAAATCTTTGGGACATTTAAACACCAACCAGGAAAACCTACATTTCTGGAAACCTTACTTGTAATAAACACTAACTACTGTCAAAAGAACAAGACCTTTTTCCACAGATTAAGTGAATAATATCAAGCATTTTCTCCCTAATACAAGTCCATTATAAGGAAACAGCTTAACGTGGTTTAACGTGTCTTAACAATGACCAGGCAAAACCAAACCTCTGTCACATTTGACTTATAGTAAACACTTTCTGCTGTCAGAAGAAGGAGCTCTTATTCTATAAAGTGAATAATATTACGTTAAGTGTTTTCTCTCCCATAGAAGTCCATTATAAGGAAACAGCTTAATGTGGTTTAACATACCTTAACAATGACCAGGGAAAAATCAAACTTCTGTCAAATTTTACTTATAATAAACGCTTGCTGCTGACAAAAGAACAAGCTCCATATAATGGACTTCTAAGGGGGACGCTTAATGTGATATTATTCACTTTATATGCTGAATAAGAGCTCATTCTTTTGACAATAGGTAGTGTTTATTACAAGTAAGGTTTAACAGAAATTTAGGTTTCCCTGGTCGGTGTTTAGGCACATTAATCCACCTTAAAGGAGTAGTTCACTTTAAGAGCCAAAGATAATGTACTCACCCCCTTGTCATCCAAGATGTTCATGTCTTTCTTTCTTCAGCTGTAAGGAAATTATGTTTTTTGAGAAAAAAAAAAATCAGGATTTCTCTCCATATAGTGGACTTCTATGGTGCCCCTGAGTTTGAACTTCCAAAATGCAGCTTCAAAGGGCTCTAAACGATCCCAGCTGAGGAAAGAAGGGTCTTATCTAGCAAAACGATCAGTTATTTTCAAAAAAAAAAAAAAAATAAATACAATTTATATACTTTTTAACCTAAAACCTTGTCTAGCTCTGTGTGTACTCTGGGTAGAGATTAAAAAAGTATATTAATTGTAAATGTTTAAAAAAAAAAAAAACATTGTTTCGCCAGATAAGACCCTTCTTCTTTGGCTGCGATCATTTAGAGCCCTTTGAAGCTGCATTTTGGAAGTATAAACTCAGGGGCACCATAGAAGTCCATTATATGGAGAGAAATCCTGAAATGTTTTCCTCAAAAACATCATTTCTTTACGACTGAAGAAAGAAAGACATGAACATCTTGGATGACAAGGGGGTGAGTACATTATCTGTAAATTTTTGTTCTGAAAGTGAACTACTCCTTTAACCGTTTTTTTACGTTAAGCAGTTTCATGTTTCACGTTTAGAATGTCCCAAAATTCTGTCTCTTCTATGCAAAAAGATAAACCTACAATCAGTTTGAACATTGAACTGACTTGGGCTTGAAGGAACACTCCACTTTTTTTGGAAATAGGCTCATTCTCCAACTCCCCTCGAGTTAATAAGTTGAGTTTTACCGTTTTGAAATCCATTCAGCCGTTCTCCTGTTCTGGCGATATCACTTTTAGCATAGCTTAGCATAGATCATTGAATCCTATTAGACCAGTAGCATCGTGTTCAAAAATGACCAACGAGTTTCGATATTTGTCCTATTTAAAACTTGACTCTTCTGTAGTTATATTGTGTACTAATACCAGCGGAAAATGTAAAGCTGTGATTTTCTAGGCCGATAAGATTAGGAACTACACTCCCATTGCGGCGTAATAGTCAAGGAAGTTTGTTGCCGTAACATGGCAGAAGCAGGCGGAGTGATATCACGCAGCACATGTGCAAATGCTAACCTAGCTGGGAACTAATTTCAGGCGCTGCGTGATATTACTCCGCCTGCGTGCTGTGTCCATATTACTGCAGCAAACTTCCTTGACTATTACGCCGGAATGGGAGTGTAGTTTCTAATCTTATCAGCCTAGAAAATCACAGCTTTACATTGTCTGCTGGTATTAGCACACGATATAACTACAGAAAAGTCAAGCTTTAAAATGCTATTGGTCTAATAGGATTCAATGATCTATGCTAAGCTATGCTAAAAGTGATATCGCCAGAACAGGAGAACGGCTGAATGGATTTCAAAACGGTAAAACTCAACATATTATCTCGAAGGGAGTTGGAGAATGAGCCTATTTCCAAAAAAAGTGGAGTGTTCCTTTAATAACACCTAAAGCTGCTTTACAGCAGAAATTCTGCTGTAAAGCAGCTTTAGGTGTTATTAAGGTGTTAGGTGTTTAGGTGTTATTAAAAGGCATTTTGAAGCCTTTTTCATATACTTTTTGTAATTTTCTTGTTTATTACTGTTAGGCTGCTGTGAAACAATTTTGTATAAGGAACTATTTTAAATGAAGATTGTGTGTTGACGGTTCAGAACGATCTCCACTGTCAGTGGAGAAAACTAGAATACTTCAAAATACTTCAAAAACAAAGCCACAAATATGCGAATACTATGGTAATCAACAGATCCATGTGCACTAGATTAATTTGGGGGTTTGCAGCTTATGAAATTATAACTTAAAACACATTGTGTTACAGTATCAGTTAAATACTGACCTCTTTGTCGGCGTCCTCAGCTTTAGAGATCTGAGAGATGGCCTTTCTGGGGACCACCAAGAAGTGAGTGGGAGCCTGAGGGGCCACATCATGGAAGGCAATGCACTAAGATACAAACAGAAAGTAAGTTGAACAAGGTGTACTATAGGTTCAAATAGGTGTATGAAATATATATTTAAAAGTAAGAGTAAAAGTATAAAAACTGCTGTGTGACTGAAACCATTCACATCATTTTGTCCGAGATCTTCATCAATATATTCGCAATACAAACATGTGACAGCTCACATTCATAAGTTCAGAACACGTGAACTAGCAATGATAGATGATGGCACATTTCCAAATCTCCTCGATTTCAATTGAACTGCAGAACTCGAATTGAATTTGCAACTGAACTGCAAATGCATGTCTAAGAGTGATCGGATAGTTTAATGATTCGAGTCTGAAGTGCACTTTAATGCTGCAGCACGCGCAGAATCAACCACATTTGCATGCGAGCGCTGACTGCAGTACAGCTGTACAATCAGCAGAGATCGCACCTGATCATCTTCATAAATGATGTTGGCAGGAATCTCTTTGCGGATGATTTTGCCGAATATCGTGTCTCCTCCCGGCTGCGCGCTCTGAGCTCGCGACACCTCATCCGCCATGATCACACAGCTCTGTTCTGCAGCTGTCAGTCACACGGACACACACAGGCTCGACGCTTATTGGCTAAGACCAGCACAAAACGACAACAACGATTGGACAAGTCCCATTGACGATCAGGCACATGATTGGGCAGCTAAAAGTAACTCTTTTCATAATAAAAGCTTCAAGCGAATCTTTCGGAATTGTATTAATCTAATGTATGTTTGTTTCTTTTCAGAAATATGAAGTCTCTGCTGAGCAAATGTGGGCGATATTAAACTTGTGGGTATTTTTAATTTGTGCCATTAAACATGATTACTGTTCCGCATGAGACCTATGCTTTTTCGCGTCTGTTGACTTTTATTTTGAAACATGTTACGTTACTTCCGTGTTATTATTTGTATCACTGCTGACATGTCTAACAGATATGTTGTATGCTGTCTTTTACTGGCAGGAATTTGCTTCATTTCATGGAAACACTCGTTAATTGGTAACACATTATCATTATTATTATTATTATTATCATTATTCTAGAAAACAAATGAAATCAGAAATGAAAGTTTTATCGTTTATCGTACTGTCACTCACTTTTTAGTAGAGCAAGAATAAAAGTATTTCCTAATATTAAACTTAAATTTTATTATCGTTTCATTATTAAAATGTATTGTAACATGTCTTAAATAAAATGTGTAAAAAAAGTAACCGATATATAATATAATTATCTTATAATTTCATACCAAATTGTAATTTTCGATGTATATAAATGTATGAATTCGTAAGGGGGCCTTTTAAATTTGTGTTATATAGTCTTTTATCCAAATTTCTTAAGTGGAATTGGATAGTGTTATTATTTTGAGATCATTGCTATAATTCTTGAAAATTACATTGTGCTAATGCTACTGCATTTGTAAAGTGATAAAGTGAGCCAGGGCTGATAAGATTTAAGATGCCAGGTGTTTTATGAGTGTGATGTGTGTTAAAGGTGTTAAAGATGCTCTGAAGCTGGCTGGACGTGGATTCATATTCCTGGGAATCTGCACATGGCTGATTTACATGTTCCCGAGGCTGAAATCTTTCTTCTTTCCAGTGTATCAAGAGCTCCCAGACAGTGCGTGCATTCAGATGCCAATCTGATGTTTGTGTAGTTCTGTCTTTTCTGTAATAGCTTATATTAATAATTGAAGTTGACGTTTGTCATCTTGCAGGCCCTTTGCATGAACCCAACATGCAGAAACAAGAGCAAGTTAGAAGAATTCAACAAGATCAACACACTGACAAGGTTCAACGCATGTCTGAATTGAATGAATATGTATTAAATGTTCCACTGTAGATAAGAATATGTTATGAATATAATATATATATTGCCAATAAATATGTTGTTTCTTATTTTATGAAGACATCTGACTATGCTGAAAGTGTGTTAAAGCCGAGACAGAACTTGTTACTCCAGCAGAAAATGGAACGATACCATCGTATGACAGGAGAGACCTGGAAACTCAGTCAAGGTTTTCCTGTCGGGGTGAGCAAACTTACTATTACATAATACATACAGCGGCATGCAAAAGTCTGGGAAAATGTGAATAATTTAAACAAAATAAGTGAGTTCATACAAAATGCATGGTATTTTTATTTAGTACTGTCCTGAGTAAGATATTTTACATAAAAGGTGTTTACATATAGTCCACAAGACAAAAAAAAAAAGCTGAAATTATTAAAATAACCCCTTCAAAAGTTGGTAAATCTATGGTTCTTAATTCCGTGTTGTTACCTGAATGAGCTACGACTGTTTTTTTGTTTTGTGATGGTTGTTCATGAGTCCCTTGTTTGTTCTGAACAGTTAAACTGAGCACTGTTCTTCAGAAAAATCCTCCAGGTCCTGCAGATTCTTCAGTTTTCCAGCATCTTTTGCATATTTGATTCCTTTTCAGCAGTAACTGTATGATTTTGAGATCCATTTTTAAACACTGAGAACAATTGAGGGACTCAAACACAACTATTAAAAACAGTTCAAACATTCACTGATGCTCCAGAATAAGACACGATGCATTTAAAAAAAAAAAAAAAGATTAAGGTAATATTAAATGACACACTGTAGTGTATTGGAAACAGATAAACATTTTAGATAAAGTGAGTGAAAGTGCCTCAGTTATGAAACCTGTGTTAAATAGCTATGCGGATATATGCTGTATTTGCTCCTCTGGGTTTAAGTGTAAGTCTGTGGTGACTGACACATCAGTACAATATTCCTGCCTGCACCTATAATTCAATGATATGGTTCAGGGTGAAGAGGATCAGATGTGTCAAGATGCTGTTGTTGACAAGAACCCTAATCAGGGAGCCAGAAGGAGACGGAAGCTTTTACAGACTGTTACCCAAGATCCTGTCCGACAGGAAGTACCCAAGCAGAAGAAGGTAAAAAATGGATTAAGTGTTCTAAAGAAGCCCTTAATTATAGACATACTGTTGTGGTCAGAATTATTGGCCCCCTTGGTAAATATGAGCAACAAATTCCCTTCATCATTCATCACATAATCTAGGTCTTATGTGCAGCGAAATATTATTGAGCTTCACAAATTAGAAAGTGTCTGTAGAGGTCGTCTCTAGGTGCTGATCCACCATCTGATCTGGATACAGGCTGGGTCTGGTGGCTACGGTGACCTCGGAATAAAAACGAAACAGACTAATATTAGCGTAGATGCCATTCTTTTTATCATGCAACAAGTACATCGGGTGTTCTGGTTCCGGTTGACCTAATTAATGCAGCCTAACAATTTTTTATTTAAATTATAGAAATGTGTTAAGTGTAGGCCAGTTTAAAGAGACGTGTCTTTAATCTAGATTTAAACTGCCTCCTGAACAGTGTTAGGTAGATTGTTCCAGAGTTTAGGCGCCAAATAAGAAAATGATCTGCCGCCCGCAGTTGATTTTGATATTCTAGGTATCATCAAATTGCCAGAGTTTTGAGAATGCAGCGGATGTGAGGGACTATAATGTGATAAGAGCTCGCTCAATTACTGGGGAGATAAACCATTCAGGGCTTTATAAGTAATTAGCAAGATTTTAAAATCTATCCGATGTTTAATAGGGAGCCAATGCAGTGTTGACAGAACCGGGCTAATATGGTCATACTTTCTGGTTCTAGTAAGAACTCTAGCTGCTGCATTTTGGACCAGCTGGAGTTTGTTTATTAAGCGTGCAGAACAGCCACCCGATAAAGCATTACAATAATCTATCCTTGAGGTCATGAACGCATGAATTAACGTTTCGGCATTTGACATTGAAAGCATAGGTTGTAATTTCGATATATTTTTGAGATGGAAAAATGCGATTTTGCAAATGCTAGAAATGCACCTTTCAAAGGAAAGATTGCTATTGAATAGCACACCTAGGTTCCTGACTGATGACGACGAGATGACAGAGCAGCCATTGAGTATTAGACAGTGTTTTAGGTTATTACATGCGGAGGTTTTAGATCCAATAATTAACACCTCTGTTTTTTTTTTTGTTTTTTTTTTTCAGAATTTAACAGAAGAAGTTACTCGTCATCCAGTTTTTTATATCAGCTATGCATTACGTTAGTTTTTCAAATTGGTATGTTTTGCTGGGCTGTGAAGAAATATAGAGCTGAGTATCATCAGCATAACAGTGAAAGCTAACACCATGTTTCCTGATGATATCTCCCAAGGGTAACATGTAAAGTGTAAAAAGTAATGGCCCTAGTACTGAGCCTTGAGGTACTCCATACTGCACTTGTGAGTGATATACCTATTCATTCACTGCCACAAATTGATTGTGGTCAAAAAAGTATGATTTGAAGTTCCAGTCAACTAGAGATGTCACAAATCTGCCTGAAAGAGGATGCATGTCTATATTTTCTTGTTGCATGGTGAGGAGGATCATCTGAGAGGCCAAAGACTCCAAAGATCACAGCTGGAGAAATGCAGAAATTAGAGTCTTGGGATAACAAAAGGTTAATCAAAAATTGCCATAATTCTGACCACAACTGTAAATTTAGGAACTTTTAGGAACATACCCCTGTGTTGAAAGAAATGCCTTTTCTCCTCCTGTTAAAAGGTCGTAGTTTTGCCAGACGAGCCGTCAGCGGACACTGAGGGGGTGAGTGAACTAACACCTCCTACATCTTATCCACAGAAATAAAAAACAAGAAGCATAACATGACCCAATAATAACTGGTACTTTCTTCTGTGAAGATTATAGTTCTGCATTGTAATTCCCTGACAGGTTGTAAAAATAGCGCTAAGATGTCCAAGCGGAAGAACGATCTACAGGAGATTCCTCAAAACCTGGAGTTCGCTGGTGAGTCCTTTCTGATTACTGTGATCTGGTTTGAGAAAAGAAGATGAAAATGTAATTTTCATGTCTTATTTTTATTAGCTCCTTCATGACTGGATGATGAAGACAGGATATCCTCCTGCTCTCTACACGCTGTGCACATCCTACCCCAGAAAAGTGCTGGTCATCGCTGCAGACATGAGCCTGGAGGAGGCTGGCATTTTCACCAACACAGTGCTGAATGTGGAGGAGAACGAGCAGTCCATTACCTAAGAGCACTTCTGTTTTTTGAAAGGCTTTTATGGACTGAATGGAGCTAATTATGGATATCTATATCAGTGCTGTAATATCATGCACCAGTTGACAGGACTTCATTCTTTACTTGTGCCATAATTGGGATACATTTTCTATAATACTTGAGACTTGTCTTGTCTAGATACAATGTTTTTAACTAAAGCAGCATAACAATTAAAGCCAGTACAACAAATGCTACCAGGCTGTAAAAAGGATTCATTTTATTTAAGATTATTTCGCTGTCTATCACAGTGTTCATTTACTAAGAAGTTTGGGGTCAGAATGGATTTTCAAATCGATACTTTCATTCAGCAAGGGTGCATTAAATTAATACATGGATTCTTATAAAAGATATCTCAGTTCTGCAAAAATATTAAGCAGCACCAATGTTTTTACATTGATAATAAATGTTTCTTAAACACCTAATTAACATATTACATTGATTTCTGCTTTTCCTTCACAGAATTAAATTATATTTTTAAACAATTAAATGGAGACACTGCAGACAAAAACACTGTTTTAAGATTAAGTTTAAGATTTTGGGCTTTTTGGTTTTTCATAAAGTGTTTTTTCAGTCTAGTGGAAAGAAAACACCCAAAAGCCACTGTTAAGTGTTTCTTTTATAGCACTTTATCTATTTGTGTCAATCGATTTCAATTACAAAGCATATGTTTAAAGGCCGTTTTCTCAAAATGAGTTTTTTCTCCTACACTGTGCCATAAATCTCCACTTCAGTAACACTTACACACACCTAACATCACATTTTTATTCCTGTCTATATCCTGAAGGTTTTTACAGAGGGATTTGTTCATATATAATTTGCTTGATTTTATCCAACATTTTATTCCCCCAAAAATACAAAAAAATAATAATACATTGTTTTTTTCTGAATTATGGAGTGACAAAATGAGATACCTGACTTTATCCAGTATAGATTTTTGTACTATGATTTAGTGCATATTTAATTAAATAATGCCTCATTTGCATATTTAAACAACGTTTTAGAAAACTTGTAATACAAAAAAATGTTTGGGTAAGTAAGGTGATAACTATTAGTTATTTTTTACCTTATTCACCTGCAGTGTCTCGCCTTAAATAGAAAACATGGTTGTAATAATATTTCACAATGTTACTGTTTTTGCTGTTTCATTGAATAAATTGAATTGGTGAGCAGAAAATACTTCGTTTAAAAACAACAAAATCTCACCGACCCCAAAATAAATTTTTAAATAAAATTTAAAAATAAAGTTTTAAATTCATAAAACATGCCCCTGGTCTCAGTGTGAATGATTCATCAGGTTTTTTAATTTTAAAGAAACATGATACAGTGCCTTGCAAAAGTTTTTTTTACATTTTGTTTTGTTGCAGCATTATGTTAAACTGCTTTAAATGAGTTTTTCCCCACATCAATTTACACTCCATACACCATAATAATGACAAAGCAAAAACCAGATTTGCAAATTTTACAAATGTATTAAAAATAAAACACTGAAATAAGTACATTGCATAAGTATTCATACCCTTAACTCAGTACATAGTTGAAGCACCTTTACAGCCTCAAGTCTTTCTGGGTCTGATGTGACAAGCTTTGCACATCTGTATTTGGCAATTATCTGCCATTCTTTGCCTCACCTTTTCACCTCTCCATCTCTGTCAGCTTGGATGGGGGCTGGCAGACATTTTCTAGAGTCCTAGTTGTTCCAATCGTCTTCCATTATGGAGAATGCTTCTGTCAACCTTCAATGCAGCAGATTTGTTTCTGAACTCTTCCCTAGATCATCGCCGTAACACAAGTCTGTCACTGAGCTCTACAGGCAGTTATCTTGACCTCAGGACTTGGTTTTTCCTCTGATATGCATTTTCAGCTGTTAGACCTTTTCTGAGAGGTGTGTGCCTTTCTAAATCAGACTCATTCAAATGAATTTGCCACAGTTTAACTCCACTCCAAGTGTAGTAACATCTAGAAGCAATATGAATGCTCCTGAGCTACATTTTGAGCGTCCCAGAATGCAACGGGATCTTTTCAGTTTTTTATTTCTAATAAATTTGCGAAGTTGTTACAAACCCGTTTTGTGCTTTGCCATTATGGTGTATGAGATGTAGATTGGTGTGGGAAAAAAGTAATTCAAAGCAGTTTAACATAATGCTGCAACAAATGAATGAATACTTCTGCAAGGCACTGTATATTTCACCAAAATGTGCAGCATCTACAACAGCAGCCATTAGTTTTAGTAGTGGGGCCACTACTAAAACTAATGGCTGCTGTTGTAGATGCTGCAGACTTGTCAGTTATTCCCACAGTAACGCTGGTTAACATTTATGTAAAAGTTATGGCAATAATAGTTTATGATGCTAGAACTGAAAAGTGTCCCCTTTGGGATGTGTGATATTCTGGGCAGAATCCCCCACAATCTAATACAAACTCACAATCAGGCTTAATATCTGGAGAGAGCTAACTATTTGCTTTGACTCAAAAGAAACCGGATTAAATTTTTTTGAATACTACTAATCCAGCCTGGCTAGTTTTTTTTTTTTTTTTTTGCTCCATTTCTGTCACCGATGGAGTTCCTTGCCACTGTCGCTGTTGGTTTGCTTAGCTGGGGGCCCTTAAGTACTTGGAAATATTATCAATTTGATTGCACCATTGGATGAGAACTGAATTGAGATTTTTTTTTTAAATTCTACAGAGGTGCTTTATAGATCAATTGAATTTTTTTCTGAGAATACACATATTTAGGACAGTCTGTGAATGAAGCTCCTTGCAGCCAGAGAATAGTTACAACATGTATCAGCAGAGGACTATGCTAACCAGACAAATCTTGATGTGTTCAAAAAAATGTTTTTTTTTATGATCCAGTTAATTCTTGGAAATACAAAACTAAAACGCAGTTCAACTCTACATTATTTGTGGCTTATATCAGTATTGTTTCAATATGGATAACGTTCATTAATTCTGAACTTCAAATAAAAGCACAACTAGTGTGTAGTTTTGGAGTAGCTTGCGATTAAAAGTAGTTTATTAGTTCAAATACACCAAAGAAGAGGCCATCACTTATAGACAAATACACAGAAGACGGGTAACACAAAAGAAAAGAAAATGGTAAGATTAGACAAAGAGGGACAGTCAGATAAAGTCCATATACCGTTGTGTGTACACTCCCAGAACGGAAGAGGCACGTCCTTCGGTTTCACCATTCCTTCCCAAGAGGATTTTTTTTTTTTTTTTTTTGGTGAAGATACAGGAAAGGATGTCAGCTTGTGCACTTGTATAAAATGTTACCGTTTTTCACATGCCTGGCATTGCCAACTTAAAGGACTTTTTTTTTTTTTTATAATCCAGTGATACCGTGAGAGAGAAAGCTAGTCACTTACATTTGTTTTCTTACTCAGAGTAATTTACAATTGAAGAACGAAGGGAACATCTCTATTCATTGTATACAGCAGGCAATTTGCACTATAGGCTAAAACGAGACACTTTGTAGCAGTACTGAGACAGAGCGATCGGATTTGGGCATTAAATGCTTGTATGGCACATTTTGGTCCGTGTTAGTGTTGTCGTGTCAGAACATTTCCCCCATTTTATATACACATTGGATGAACAGATGTATACACGTTTGGATTTGTCATCATTTTCCGCTCGCTCCAGAGCTATTTCGTGGCAGGACAGTGCTCGCTTATAGGAAGTAGTCAGGGGTGCGGCGGGTGACGTGAGGTTCTCCACGTCGAGGAGCTGGATCAAACTGAAGGCTGGGGAAAAGAGAAAAGAAAGTGGCTTAAATATACAGTTCACTGTATATTTGAAATTAAAACATGTCACAAAAGCTCAAAAAGGAGGAATATATTTTGCAGAAGGCATGACAATTAAACAATTTTAGGACTAAAAGCACTTTTTTTCCCGAAATTCTCATTGCCGTCTTGTGTCTGGAGTTGTTTTTTGGGCTGCAACTATCAATTATGTTGATAATTGATTAGTTGGCTGATTATTTTTTTGATTAAAAACGAGCTGACTAAATGCTATGAAAAAGTGCTTTACAATTTATTAGACCACCTGCTGTAATAAAGAGAAAAAACTAACATTTTAGGAATCGGTCAATGGTTTTTAATCTAAAAATATTCTTGTCATTTATTGGGCAAATAACAAACTGAAACAACTAAATAGAATTCATCAAAACTGGCCTCCTATGCTTTTCCTAACAGCTTGCATTCTTGCTGGCATGGTTTCAGTACTTTTCCCACTGTAATTGGGTAAAGAAAAAGAAAAAAAAAAGACTTTTTTTCTGCCTTTCTTTCATAAATAACAGCAATAATTATAATATACCATTAGACATAACCTACTGTTACTAAAGAGCTTATGCATATTGGAGGACTAACCAATACAGAAAGCTAAAAAATGAGTTTGGTAATCAGCAATTCTGTTAGTTTGGAGCAGCAGTGGCACAAACCTTAGATAATTTGTTTTAATAAATTTGTTAAGCACAATATATAGTGAACATCTAATATGTACATTAAAAACACAAACTCAGTGTTAACCAACAGGTGAGAGGAATGATCTGCAGGAACACATTCACTTTGATCAAAGTCACGTTTACTGTCATTTATATTATATAACAGATGTGCTGATATTTATATTCAGATAATTACAAGCTGTTGTTAAATATGTGCATATTGCAAAAATGGAAATGCTCATTTCAACGTGCAACATTTACAAATGAGGATATTATCATAAACTAATCGATAACGAGAATCACTGTCGACGCTTATCATCAATAATAATCGATTTTATTGATTAGTTGTTGCAGCCCTAGTTTTTTCCCCACATTTCAGTGTCTAACACTGGTGGTGTGAAAACATTATTTATTTGAATATTTTAATGCAGCAATGCGAACATGAGCCAGTTGTGTTTAAACAATGCTTTCATACCTTCTTGTAAGTGGCAGCTTGTTGGCAATTACAATTATAAAAAATTATTGTTTGCATTGCAGCAATAATAATCTTTAGGGGTGCTCCGATCAGGATTGTTGAGGCCGATCACAGGAAGCAATGTCTGCCAATCCGATTGCCAATAGGGTTGGGTATCGTTTGAATTTTATCGATTCTGATTCCGGTTCCGATTCTGCTTATCGATTCCGATTTTTATCGATTCTTAATTCCGATTCCAATATGATAAAAAAAAAAATCCATTAAAAAGTTTAGTCAAACATATTTATTCTGTCTTTTGCCTATGGTTTTACCAAATAATACCACAGAAAACAAACAACTAGTCTAATATAAATTTCAAACATTAAATTGTTAAAGACAAGTAATAAAATAGGAGCAAATCAATTAGCAATAGCATAAATAAATAAAACTGAACAAATGTCAGGTACAGAAATTGAAATCAAAAGTTTAAAAACACTGCACTGTTTGCTTTTCATAAATAAAATATTGATTAGTCCTCATTAAATTTATAAAAGATATTCAGTCAGTTAATGATTTTCTTTTGTTCTTTGATTAACATTTATGACAGGCGGCACGTTTATTAGACGGCTGTCTCTTTAACACCGAACACAGACCTAAGAATACTGTTACACATGCGTTTCCTTTCTTATCTGTTTACGTTCACTCAAGACAAAAAAAAAAAACGCTGTGTTTATGAGGATATGCTGACGTATTTCGTTCATACGGGTCAATAAATGTGAAAGAGAAGTCAGTCCCGGGCCGGAACAACCTTTTCTGCAGTGGAAATGCACGGAACTGTTTCGAGAACGGACACAGGTCGGGAGCCCGCATCAGGACCGCTGTTCTCCGTGCTCGCGTTTCAGATGTGTGCGCTGCACGCAAACAATGCGCAAGTTCTTTTCTTTCCTCCACTTAAATCGTTTGAAAATCACATTAAAATGCGAACGCGGGAATCGTTAAGCGGAATCGAAATGCACGTGTCTTATCGAATACCCGGTTAATGGAAATTTGGAACCGGTTCTAAAATGGAACCGGTTCTCGATACACAACCCTAATCGCCAATAAAGATTTTTTTAAAGCCTTCTTTTTATCATGTAGAATTATCTATAGTGAAACTCCAATCAGGATTTTTAGGCATTTAATCCATTTTTTTTATTTGAGGGGTGGAGTGGAGCATTTATTAGACATTTTTCAAGAATATATATTTATTTCACCTAAATGTTTGATCATGCAGTGCATTTTTTTTTTTTAAGAATTGTGCAATTATTGCAAAATAGCTTAAACTCAGAACAAGCCTGATTCCCACAAACACATTTATACATTTTGATTTCAAATCCAAACATTGTTATTGAAAATGCTTTTTCAGCAGTAATACAGTACAGTTAGCTTTCATAGACGATGTTAAAAACACTATAAATATAAGCAACACATTATTCAATGCTATTTCAATGCTTTTTACTTTTGCATTTACTTCTAGATTTATATATTAAGTTGCTCAAGCAAGCACAAACATTCTAAATTAGAAATGACTATTGACAGAAACAGTCAGTTCTACTGCCTTTTCTTTTGCATTCAAATCTTTATCACAAGCAATCCTGTTGTTAATTAAGAACTTTGTTTTCCTCCACGAGTGCCATCTATTATTGCCTTGTTTATCTAAAAATGCTCTTTTCCTTTAAAACTAGTCAGAAACCCATATGGGTTGACTTTGAAACAGTAAACTTTAATTATATGCATTTATGGTGTAATTATGACATTTGTGTCAATCCTTGTTCATATTTACTGCAAACAATGCGCTGTCATTTTTCTGCGCGTGCAGCAGACTTGAATGAACGAACGAGAGCATGTGAGTGCTGAACGAATGTTAAACACTGGAAATAATTAAAAAAGAAATGCAATTTATAAACTTTAAAGCGACACTGCCTCTTTTGTGCAAGTAACAATCCCTGTGTCAACTGTGCAGCGTGAAGCTCGCTTACAGCCAGATGCGATGTGCTGATTGGAAGTCATTTGCACAGTTTGAAAGAGAGCGGCGTCATTCACTCGTGTCTCACATAAGGTTTTCAAATTACTTTTGAACTTTTTTTTTAACTAAGAAATATGAATTGCACCTCACCTTCAGCATTATAATGGTTTTACCCGCAACGGACAGAGACTGAGACAGTGCCGCCGCATGTCGTGCCAAACCTCTCACAGCAGGCTTTAGATCACTAAAGCGTTATCAGCTTTAGATTGGTTTATGAGATTGGCCTTTTTAGAGACCGCCGATCAAACCTCCTAAAGCAATTACCGGACAATAGTTATCGGTAGCCGATCAATGGAAGCACCCCTAAAAATCTTGCTGCAAAATTTTGGAGTTAACATTCGTTCAGCTTTGTGACATTGCGAACAAAGATGAGTGACAGCTTTTAACAATTTTTAAGGGAGTTTGTAAATGAGATATTGATTTAATACAGCAGTTGAATAAACAAGAAGTTATTATTAAGTGACTTACGTTGTCTGACTACAACACTATTGTTTGATTTTGCTCTGTTTCGTCGTCAAAATAAGTCTGAAACAAGTCACAACTGAGCCGCTGTGCATCTCCACTCAAACACAGCAGCTTCGTTTATAAATGAACGTGCATTTTTAAATGAATCTAGTGAAATGATTCATTTTCTCATTCATAAAGACAGTCACTTGCTTTATTCATGAATGAACCAGCTTTTTAGATGAATAAAATGAATGATATGATTCAGTAATTAAATCAGTGTCTTGACGCCACCTGCTGGCAGATCTTTCAGTTATTTAAATGTTTATTTCTGTATTCAACATTTTATATTTAAAACATTAATCTTAACACGAATTTATTAATTTGATAGCACTCATGCCACCTCTGAGCCTCATAAACATAAAAAGTTAAAAACAAAATTCCCCTGTAAATCGCTTTAAAGGAGTCAAATTTCACCTCATAATGGGAAGGCAAATTTATGGGATTTTCTAATTCTTATTTAGAATGTGCTCCTGAAATTTTGACTTTTGCACAAGTGCTCCTACCAAGAAAAGCAAGCGTAGAGCCCTGCTAAAACAATTCATACATGTTATGAAAATCACACTTCATATGATAGAAAGATAACTTACAACGAATATTTAAGAGTGTCGTCCAGTTCCATAATGGCTGCCTGGTTGCCACAGCGATAGCAGTAGTTTGGTGCACTGAAGATTGTGACCACATTCCTATCATGACACCAGTTGTATCCCTGGGGAAAAAAAGATTTTTTTATTATTATGTTTTGTTTTATTTGATCTGATTATTATCTTTACCCCACTGAAGGGCTGTGAAGAGTTGAATTGTGGATCTCACCTCCATGACCAGCTGATGAGCGCGGGACACCAGCGTGAGGCCGTTAGCGTGGTTGAAGGTCTCAGAAATGTCCTGTCCAAACGTGTAACCAGCTCCACGTGGAGAGATTCCCCAGCCACCGCGATCATCAGGGTCTGACCACAGCAGATCACACATGGGTCCCTGAAACACACACAAACAGATGTGCAGCCATTCTCCATAAACCAGCCAAATATATTTATCTTTTTATATAGATGCACATATCTTAAACACACTTTATTTACGCAACATTTACAAGCACAGCTGTTATCTTGGTTACTTCATCTAAGGAGCTAATTAAAGTTAAAGCGACAAAGTTCGGCTTAAAACCCTCGAATCTGATCTTGATAAGAGCAAATGAAAGCCCATAATGCACTGCAGGTCACAGTGAACGAGCGTGAGAACACTCCCTGCCTCAGCAGTGGTTTCTGCAGCTGTACGTGCCATAACTAACCAACTAACTGACCGACCTGACACACACTTTACCTGAGAACATCAGTAATTTGAACATGTCCCATATTTCTGATATCAGAACTAGCAATGCCATTCATAATTAATAATTTAGAGCATTTTGTTCACATTTTGATTTGACATGCAGTTTCTCATTCAGCAAAGCAGTTATCAGAATACAGAGAGCAAATCAAGGCTGGTGTATATTTATAGAGACAAACATAATGCTTGTTTAGAGATGCACTGGTCAACTAACCATAAACCGGAACCGGGTGGTTTTATTTTAGTTGTTCTATGTTCCACACTTGTACATAAAAAACCATTACAATCATTTTCCAAATGTCATTTGCGTGGGAAATATCACAAAATCTGTAAACGGGCATTAACAGAAGGTAGAAATGTTGAAGAGCAAACTCACTGGTCACGATGCACTAAAATATTGGAAGAAAATCCTAAATATTGAATTAGGGTTTTTTTTTTTTGTATGTATCTCTAAGGAGAACTGACTGTCTTTGAAAAAAATTTAGATCGTATTTTCTTTTCATCTTGCATCTTTTTATCAAATGCATATTAAAGTAGTGTTTATAAACACAGTGCTTTTTTTGGACCGCATTAACCATAAAACAACGTATTGCTGTTGATCCATAAGTGCCACCTGCTGTCAGAGAGTGACTTTGCATTTTCATTCAGCCTGTGCATTTGTTTTATGTAGTATCATTTCATGAAGCTAAAGTCAGATCATTGTTTTTTCTTCAAATTTTGAATTTATTCAACCAATTTAAAATCAATTCTGTTGAATTGTGATTAAAATTTGCCAAATTTTTTTTAAAATGGCTACAGAGAGTTTGGCCTCCAACAGAGCAAATAAACATGTTGATATTTTCCATTCTTATTCGTTGCTCACAACAGCAGAAAACTTATTCTGAAGAAACTTCATCTGACTTAAAGTGCTTTTGATCTAAAATGGGTCAGATAAGATACATCAATCTAGGGCTGCACAATTTGGGGAAAACACTGAGCTGAATCCAGCTGAATAACAACTACAACACTACTGTTTTCAGTAAAACTACTTAACTGAATTTAACTCGTTTTATAATAAATTAACTTTCCAACACTGATGTGATCGGAGCTGAATAATGGCACTATTGTTTTGTTAGAGGTGCTTTACAGCAGAATTTGCCTCATTTTTTGAAGTTTGCATACTTTATTCTGCTACTTTTCTGTTCAATACTGTCAAGCTGCTTGGAAACAATCCATACCGTATAAAGTAGGGTTGTTCCGATTCCGATACTAGTATCGGAAATGCCGCCGATACCACAAAAAAAATCTAGCATCGGAATCGGCGAGTACTTGAACCCACGCACCGATCCGATACCATTTTCTTAAGATATAAGTTATTCCCGCTAGCAAATCAGAAGCCAGTTCTTCTTTGCGGCTCAGAATGCAAACAGTGTTGCCACAAGCAACCACTGTTTAGAGCAGCGAAGAAGAAATACAAATGTGCTAGCAGTTTGTCCGCTAAAACGGCGGCATGTCTCATATGTAGGGCTTTATGATTTCTGCGATGCGGAAGACACGGACGGAATCGCGGAATCCAGTCAAAATGGAACTTACAGTTTAACGCGGAACGTCACGGAATTTGTCAAAGTTTGATGCATTAATCAAAGGTAGTTCATTACACTTAAATCAAATCGTGATATGGACTATATTAAGCCAAAAACCGACTGTTTAAATATGAATTAATGCGTGGTTCTGTGTTAATGAATTGTACAGGCGCGTGGTTTGTTTACTCCTTGTACTGAAGCGCGCGGGACACTTGCGGTAATATTAAAGGGCTCCAGACCAATTTTTCTGCCAGTGTTACTAATTTTCGTGAGCGGTCACACTGGCGTGACCACCGCGTTGTTCAACTCATAAGCTCTGCCATTTCTGTCTCAGATGAGAAACATAAAATGGCACGCGAAACGAAAGTGAAACTAACACGACACGTTTGAGCTGCTCAGCGCTGACCGTTTATCAGCTTGGACTGCAATGCAAACAAACTTGCACAAACCCCGAACAGCTTTATTCGGGAGCCAATGTTGATTTTGCAACACTGTTACTGCTGCAAGATGCAGTGAGGAGCATTTGAAAATGCCGCACAATGAATAAGGTTGCTGCGAGATCTAGTGAGAATCTTTCCAATCCCGGCCAAAATTCTCTGTTATAAACAGGGCTGATGTACGTCAGAAAACCAGATTAGTAATACTAACTATATGAAAAAATATTACTGTCAAATGTATGTCATATAATAAAAATACTCTAGTTCACTGTATATATCACTGTATATTTGTTTTATTAAGGAATAAGTCTGAAGCACACAATAAAATAATTTATTAGTATTATCTACAGCTGTATATACAATTACACACCCAGGTATCGGATTAGTACTCGGTATTGGCCGATACCCCGAGCCCAGGTATCGGAATTGGTATCGGGAAGAAAAAAAGGGTATCGGAACATCTCTAGTATAAAGCATCAAAATACTTAAGTTTTAAAATGGTCAAAATGTTATTATACATAAATATATCTATAGACCTCCACTGCTTTTGTGAATGAACAAATTTATGAACGAATCGCATGTTTTAAAATCTCTTTCTTGGCTCCTGACATTTATGACATCCACTTTAAAAATGACAATGCCCATGATAACGTTCATTAACTCTACAATAAGTAAATCTACTTCACCAGCTAATTACCTTTCAACAGTGATGCTACAGAGCTGTTGCAAAAGCAAAACTCAAAAGACAAAACTCTAAAAATGGTTGTGCACTTGTTTTTCTGAAACATAAAATCTATATGTGACCCTAGACTACAAAACCATCATAAGGGTCAATTTCTTGAAATTGAGATTTATACATCACCTGAAAGCTGAATAAATACGCTTTACATTGATGTATAGTTTCTTATGTTTTCTTTTTTAATGCCATGTCAGCTTTTATGGCTTTCTAAAAAAATTCTAAAAACAAGCATTTACTCAACAGCAATATTACAACAATACTAATATTTTACACACATCAAATTTTTCTTCAAGCCACTAGGCATTACCAGTAGTGTGGATGCAATCTCTAATTGTACTGACCTCGTGTGGCACCTCCTGCAGACGATCCAGCGCACGAATGTGATCCAGCGTGTCTATGGATGGAGAGAGGCCACCGTGCAGACAGAAAATCTGACAGAAAGAGAGTTACAAATACGAGTTAAATGAGCCATCAGCAGCTGACTGAGGTTTCTAAGGCTGGCTCTATTAATGATAACCTGATATTCGTGTCAAGTTAAAACTGTTCCGTTATTATTCTTATATTGTATTTCCCAGAAGAGGAGGATTGCTCACCTGCCCATCCACCAGAGCTGTGAGCGGTAGGTAGTCGAAGAGGTCTGTGAAATATTTCCAGACGTTTGCGTTGCCGTATTTCCTCAAGCACTCGTCATAGAAACCGTACACCTGTGTGATCTGTCTGCTCTCGTGGTTTCCCCGCAATATCGTGATGCGTTCGGGATAGCGAACCTACAAATGAAGCAGACAAATGAGATGTCTAAAATGTTGCTAAAAATGCAAGAGCACTGTAGTAAATTTAGTAAACATACCTTTAGTGCAACAAGAAGTGTGACTGTTTCCACTGAGTAATATCCTCTGTCTACATAGTCGCCCATAAACAGGTAGTTAGTGTCAGGTGACTTCCCTCCAATTCTGAAGAGCTCCATTAGGTCATGAAACTGGCCGTGCACATCTCCACACACTGTGACGGGGCAGCGCACCTCCTGCACATTGGACTCCTTAGTGAGAATCTCTTTAGCCTGCGGGTGTAAGAACAGGATTGTGTATCAGGCACAGGAGGATGCTGTGAAAGCAGGAAAAATATCTGACAATAATGTTTCTGAAAGCCAGGGGTGCGTTCCCCCAAAAGCATTGTTAGCCATCTATGGTTTGAAAGCTCATCAATACTAATATCTTTCAGTAACTGTCTTTTTTCTAGAGATGCTCCGATCAGCATTTTTGGGGCCGATCACCGATTACCGATCACCAAGATCATGATCTGCCGATTGCCGATCACAGAATGGCAGGGGAATGGGAATCATTATCTATAATCTAGCAGAATTTGCACCATTTGTAGAAATGAAACTAACTATAAATTAACTATATTGAGAAAAAAAACTGTAGAAATAGGCTACAGTCAAGATCTTGAAGAACCACCAAGTTAGGGTTGTAGACGGTAGTATAGTGTATCGACGATAGTTAGAGATATCGCCAGTTGCTGATGCCTTCCCTGCTGAAAAAAAACAGCATATGCTGGTTAGGTATGTTTTGGTGCTGGGATGCTGGTTTTAGCTGGGTTATGCTGGTCAAGGACCAGCATAAACCAGCAAAGGACCAGCATAAACCAGCAAAGGACCAGCATAAACCAGCTAAAACCAGCATCCCAGCACCAAAACATACCTAACCGGCATTTGCTGTTTTTTTCAGCAGGGTTTGACGATAACAAGACGATTATTAGCAAAGCGAACTTTAGCTACTGCATTACATATCCATAAATAGTACAAAAAAAAGGCAAAACTCAAAAGGCATCATATTTTGTTACAATTACTCAAAGAAAAAAGCTTGTGTCTCTGCTCTTTCTGAAGAGACAAAAAATGTCTATTTAAATAATTTAATATTTCTGCATTCAAGATTTTATATTCAAAACATTAATCTCAACATTAATGTATACATTTGATTGCACTCATGCCTCCTGTGAGCCTCATTAAACATATGAAAATACACCTACAAGCCACTTTTGTGCCACCTCTGTAGTACAAATTAATTTTGTTAATACTGATTTTATTTGGTTGGTAATTTTTTTTTTAATTTAACAAATGATATACTTTTTCAGAAAGTTAGAAAAATGCCACTACAAAGGTAAAATCAAAATTCCCCTGTAAATTACTTAAAGGAGTCAAATATCACCTCGCAATTTGAAGGGTAATTTTATATAAGATTTTTGGATTATTGATTAGAATGTGCTCCCGAAATTTTGACTGTGCTCCTAAAAAGAAAAGTAATCGTAGAGACCCTATGTACGTTGATTACATACTGCACGTTAACTTGATGAAACAGACAGCTGCTATCTTTCTTTGTTTTAAAAATTAACTTTATTAATTTGATATTTCAATCTTGAATGGGATAATTAAATGTTTTTACTC
Organism: Garra rufa; assembly: GCF_049309525.1. Taxonomy (NCBI): domain Eukaryota; kingdom Metazoa; phylum Chordata; class Actinopteri; order Cypriniformes; family Cyprinidae; genus Garra; species Garra rufa. Next base: position 32,618,305 of record NC_133383.1, read on the forward strand.
CACCACCTCCATGTGACTTCACTCACAAAAGTCCTATATTTTTGAACCAATGTTGTTCAAACAACAAATGTGTGAGCATGTTTGGGAAACAGTCGTGTCTAGCTAGTCAGTTTCTGCAATGGTGCACTGTACATCCTGAGTTGTTGTTTTTAAGGAGGAGCTACACACATCCGGCCTTGTTCCACAAAACCGAAGCACCAAGTTTTCTGCAGACCATTTTCACACTAATTAGTGGCGTTTGATCAAGCAAGTCACTATTCCTCACATTTAGTGATACGAACAAACTGTATATCCACTGTCTCGACAAAGAATATTCAACTTATAGGTTTTTAGAAAAGAAGTGTGCTGTTTATTTACTAAGACACATCGCAAACACCAGCCAAACTTTCATCAGAGGGTGACTAAAGCTAGAACATGCTGAAAGGACAACAGAGGCTGGTTTTAAACACTAAATGTTAAAAGAAACCAGAGTGCTTATCTGATAGACATGCATGTCTGTGCACTCTGTATCGCTGTGAAATCAAATCAATATCTGCTGAGAGAACAACCCCCGTCACTACGGAGACAGTATGAGTGTGTTTCCATGGAAACATGTGGTCCCATTTCTATTTAGCACAGTAGGGAACACTATTACTTTTACCCTTTATTAACATAGTACATGACTGTGCAGGAATACACTGATTTAAGCCAGTACAGATCGAGTACATATTAGGGATGTTCATTGTGGTCATGCAGTCTACTTGAGTACTCAGTATTCAGAGTTGGAGGCTATTTTTAAAGTTTTGCTTCACATGTATACTTGTTAGAAAGACAACTTTAGCTACTGCATTACATATCCATAAAAAGTACAAAAAAAGCAAAACTCAAAAGGCATCATATTTTGTTATAATTACTCACAGAAAAAAGCTTGTGTCTCTGCTCTTTCTGAAGAGCTATATGGGTAACATTTCAAACGTCAGCATGGCAAGTAGTGACAGTTCTGAGAAACACCTCTTTGTGGTTTTAGATTAAACAACATTGCACAGTGAGTGTGATATGCCTCTATATAAGTTTATTACACAAAAAATACTAAGCAAGTTACTGCCAATCAAGCAGAGTGATGAGAGTGATCAACACAGCTTCGACTGGTTCATCATATGTGACCCTTGGACTACAAAACCAGTCATAAGGGTCAATTCTTTTAAATGACTGATTTATACATCTATCTAAAATAAATCTCAATAAATAAGCTTTCCATTGATGTATGGTTTGTCAAGATTTGATCAATATTTGGCCAAGATACAACTATTTGAAAATCTGGAATCTGAGGGTGCAAAAAAGTCAAAATATTAAGTATATCGCCTTTAAAGTTGTCCAAATGAAGTTCGTAGCAATGCATACTACTAATCAAAAATTAAGTTTTGATATATTTACGGGAGGAAATGAACAAAATATCTTCATGGAACATGATCTTTAATTAATACCCTAATGATTTTTGGCAAGAAAAATAAAAATTGATCACTTTGACCCATACAATGTATTTTTGGCTATTGCTACAAATATACCTGTGTTACTTGAGACTGGTTTTGTGGTTTAGGGTCACAAAACGAATGGTTATTTTGTTGAACGGTCAAATTCTGTTACATCAGGATTAGATGTAATTACTACAATAATTAGAATAATGGGATGTAATGAATTTGCATCTTAATGACTGTGAATATTTTTAATATACAAAAGCCATATGGCTTTCAACAGCAAACTTTAGGCTACAGTTACTTGCTGTAGCTCTGATTAAATTCACAATATAGTTCTGACTCTCATACCTTATTGCTTAAATGAAAACCCATCTTCACTTTTGACACACTTCCTTTCACTTCAAGCAGGCTTATGTTGCATTAAATGCACACATTTTATCAGACATTTGAGCCACAGAAATTTATCCCTATTTTGACGGCAAGATTACTTTTTTCACTTCTCGAATTTATTAATAAAAACTTTGTTTATGCTTCAGTTATATAAAATGACCCACTTGGTAAATCTTTGGATCTTCTCAAGAGCTTTGTTGAAGCCTCATCAATCATTTGAGTCTATATCTATGGAGTCAGGATGACATCAGACAGCTGTGATGTCATCTAGAGAGGCAAGATCTGTGTCATTTGTAAACACAACTAGTGGCAGTGTTAAAGTAAACAGAGTGAATTTGCTGGAGGTTACTGTGTAAGCAGGTCTATATAACAAATTACAGATACTGACAAATTATGAAAGAATAAACACAGCCAACTCCAACCCATTTATTTCCAATTTGACAATAACAATAGAAAACACTAATACTCTGACTTGTGTTGGCTGTGGTGTTAATTCAGTCAAATGAGAGTCATAAGTATAACACAAAAATCATTTAGTTTAAAATTAATAACAAATTCATGTTTAGCCACAATATAGCATAATACAACATGTGTTTGTCTGCACATCTCATCCATGAGGTCCAAAGAATCGTGGTGGTTTTTAAATACCCTTATCATTTTATTTTCCCACTGAGCGTTCACTAGCAATGATTTTAAGTTTAGTTAACAATGTTGGTTTATTAAATGATTCATATAAACTAATAATGTATTATAAACGATACAATTTTCTTTACCTTCTCGCAGAGTGTCCTCACTTGGTTCTCGGATAGCTGTTTGCACTCATTCAGCTGTTCGACCCATTGGTCTAATTCTTTCGTGAACGCTTTATCATCCATCACCGGCGGGATTCTGCGGTAATTCTCACCGACTCTCCGGTAATTAAACGAGCAGTGAGTGCGCGCGCACTGAACTCCAGTTAATGTAACGCTGCCACACTCACGCGCTGCGCTGGGCCGACGCGAAACACAACCACCAAACACCGCTGTTAAACTCGGATATCAGTTCATTAAACACGAAATGCCGTGTCGCGGGTGTTTTTTAACTAGACTTGGTGGTGGGTGATAGATGTCTTTTGTCGGTGTCCCCGGTCTGTCGTTGATGGATTTTCCGTTGACTTGTCGCGCTTCCGACCTTCCTCATAAACGCGCTGTGTAATGGCCGCTGCTCTCGCCGCCTGTGACGTCATCAGAAAGGCATGCTTCTGAACGCTGTGCGCGAGGTGCTGCCCCCTGTGGCCAGGAAGACCACTAACAACAAATGTCATAAAATAAATTATAAAGGGGTCATATGATGCGATTTCATGTTTTTCTTTGTCTTTGGAGTGTTACATGCTGTTCGTGCATTTATAAGATCAGTAAAGTTGCAAAGATTAAAGCCCCAGTCAGACTACACGATTTTAACCCCATTTTGCCACGATCTGCTTGTCGTAGGGTGTCGTGGGGATTCGTATATGACAATGGGCATCGGGACGCAAGATTCAACCGTTTCGTCTCGTGTAGTGTGTCATAGTGCACGACATGTCTGCGATGATCACGACGTCAACACCGAAAGACTAGCATGTTTAATTTTTTTTTCCATCGCACACGGCCAGTTCCGTCACTTATATATTACTGGCCAAAAGGAGCACAGAAACACCTTCGTACAAGCTTTCAAATGAGCCGAAACGAAAGAGAGTTAGTAGAGTGAGTCCAGAAAGTCAAGAAGTTGCCAAAATATACTAGTTTGACACGAAATAAAAAAGCGCCTGCTTTAAAAAAAAAAAAAAAAAAAAAAAAAAAATATATATATATATATATATATATATATATATATATATATATATATTTGAAAGACCTGACTGTTGTAGTTTATCTTGTCATTTATTTTGGAAGCTCATTGGAAGAACATTTGTTTCTTATTTGTTATTCTGCATTAGGCCTATACCATAGTGTTTTTATATTAGTTTTGTTAAAAAAAATCTTTCTATGTTTAATAAGTGAGTTTGTCACACTGTTTTGTTTTTGTCCATGCAAACAATTGACAAATTGCCGCTAATTCTTGCATTCGCAAGCTATTTAAAAGCAAAGAAAAGTGTGGAAAAGAGGCAAAATATGGTGTTTGCTAGCTATTGTTTGATTACGCTCATAGCACAGTCACTGTATGATGACAGCATGCATGTCGTTAATGATGGCATGCATGCGATGAATGGGTCAGGTAGAATCGTGAAGTCTGACATGTTTCTTGTTTAAGATTGTATGAGTCAAAATCACATAATCTGACATAGTGACTGTCGTAACCGACAAACAAAATCTTGAAGTCTGACCGGGGCTTAAAGAGGTATTCTTTATAAAAGTTAAGACTCAGCCACACCTTCCTAAAATGGCTCATTCAAACACGCCCCCACAAATCTATGTCACTGTGTGGGAAGATTTGCATAACACCGGCCAAATGTATATGCAAAGAAAGAAGGCGTAACTTTTTGTCACGGTTGGAATAGGGTCTGGGTCCAAATGCAGGGAAAGTAAGAATATTTAATAAAACAAAACACAAATAAACATAAACAAAAGGCCAACACGGCACAACACAACTAGAATAGAAAATCAAAACAAGAAACACGGTCTAGAATCAGGAACAGGGAAACACACACGAAGACAATGCAGCCAGAAAAAGCAGTGAGACATGAGAGTTCTTATAGACCAGATAATAGTGAGCAGGTGTGAGTGTAATCAGTGCTAATGACAAGACAGGAGTGTACAATTTGGGGAAGTGCAGTGGAGGGAAGGGAAAACAGCGACCTCAGGTGGCTGAGGGAAACCCCACAGCCCAGATCATGACACTACCCCCTCCCCACGGAACGGCTCCCAGACGTTCCACAAGTCTGGAGGGTGGAGGAACGGGGGAAGGCAAATCAGGGGGAGGGACGGCGGGCCAGGCCCGTGCAGCGCAGTCACCGCCGCGTCAGGCCCGTGCAGCGCAGTCACCGGCGCGTCAGGAACAGAGAGCGCGGTTGCCTCCGCGTCCAGAACAGAGAGCGCGGTCGCCTCCGCGTCAGGCGCAGAGATAGCGGTCACGGCCGTGTCTGGAACAGCGAGAGCGGTCACCGCCGCATCAGGAACAGCGAGAGCGGTCACCGCCGCATCAGGAACAGCGAGAGCGGTCACCGCCGCATCAGGAACAGAGGGCGCGGTCACCGCCGCGTCCGGAACAGAGGGCGCGGTCACCGTCGCGTCAGAAACAGCGAGAGCGGTCACCGCCGCATCAGGAACAGCGAGAGCGGTCACCGCCGCATCAGGAACAGAGGGCGCGGTCACCGCCGCGTCCGGAACAGAGGGCGCGGTCACCGTCGCGTCAGAAACAGCGAGAGCGGTCACCGCCGCGTCAGGAACAGCGAGAGCGGTCACCGCCGCATCAGGAACAGAGGGCGCGGTCACCGCCGCGTCAGGAACAGCGAGAGCGGTCACCGCCGCATCAGGAACAGCGAGAGCGGTCACCGCCGCGTCAGGAACAGAGGGCGCGGTCCCCGCCGCGTCAGGAACAGAGAGCGCGGTCACCGCCGCGTCCGGAACAGAGAGCGCGGTCCCCGCCGCGTCAGGAACAGCGAGAGCGGTCACCGCCGCGTCCGGAACAGAGAGCACGGTCACCGCCGCGTCCGGAACAGAGAGCGCGGTCACCGCCGCGTCCGGAACAGAGAGCGCGGTCACCGCCGCGTCTGGAACAGAGAGAGCGGTCACCGCCGCGTCCGGAACAGAGAGAGCGGTCACCGCCGCGTCCGGAACAGAGAGAGCGGTCACCGCCGCGTCCGGAACAGAGAGAGCGGTCACCGCCGCGTCCGGAACAGAGAGCGCGGTCACCGCCGCGTCAGGAACAGAGAGCGCGGTCACCGCCGCGTCAGGAACAGAGAGCGCGGTCACCGCCGCGTCCGGAACAGAGAGCGCGGTCACCGCCGCGTCAGGAACAGAGAGCGCGGTCACCGCCGCCGTCTTGGGAACATTAACAGCGGACGCTGCCGCATTAGGAACAGGAATAGCGATCGCCGCCGCTTCGGGGACCGAGATAGTGGACGCCGCCACCTTCCCGTGAAACAGCGTCTCTATCCCCGCCGCAAAGCAGGGGCGCATCTGCGCAGCCTCAGCGCTACGGGCATCCATCGCCGCCAGGCAGGCGTAGATGCATTCAAAACGAGCGGCCGACGCCGCCTCGAAGGACATCCCCGCCGTCTCGGGAACAGAACAGGGGGACGCCGCCTCCTTGAAAAAAAAATTCCTCCCCGCTGGACCCATCTTTGCTGGCTGCATTCTGTCACGGTTGGAATAGGGTCTGGGTCCAAATGCAGGGAAAGTAAGAATATTTAATAAAACAAAACACAAATAAACATAAACAAAAGGCCAACACGGCACAACACAACTAGAATAGAAAATCAAAACAAGAAACACGGTCTAGAATCAGGAACAGGGAAACACACACGAAGACAATGCAGCCAGAAAGAGCAGTGAGACATGAGAGTTCTTATAGACCAGATAATAGTGAGCAGGTGTGAGTGTAATCAGTGCTAATGACAAGACAGAAGTGTACAATTTGGGGAAGTGCAGTGGAGGGAAGGGAAAACAGCGACCTCAGGTGGCTGAGGGAAACCCCACAGCCCAGATCATGACACTTTTATTCTCGCTGTAGTACTATTGCAGTCACCAGCATAAACCAGCAAAGGACCAGCATTAACCAGCAAAGGACCAGCATTAACCAGCAAAGGACCAGCATAAACCAGCAAAGGACCAGCATTAACCAGCAAAGGACCAGCATAAACCAGCAAAGGACCAGCATTAACCAGCAAAGGACCAGCAAAGGACCAGCATAAACCAGCGAAGGACCAGCATTAACCAGCAAAGGACCAGCATAAACCAGCAAAGGACCAGCATTAACCAGCAAAGGACCAGCAAAGGACCAGCATAAACCAGTGAAGGACCAGCATTAACCAGCAAAGGACCAGCATTAACCAGCAAAGGACCAGCATTAACCAGCAAAGGACCAGCATAAACCAGTTAAGGACCAGCATTAACCAGCAAAGGACCAGCATAAACCAGTTAAGGACCAGCATTAACCAGCAAAGGACCAAGAAAGGACCAGCATTAACCAGCAATGGACCAGCATAAACCAGTTAAGGACCAGCATTAACCAGCAAAGGACCAGCATAAACCAGCAAAGGACCAGCATAAACCAGCAAAAGGACCAAGAAAGGACCAGCATTAACCAGCAATGGACCAGCATAAACCAGCAAAGGACCAGCATAAACCAGCAAAGGACCAGCATAAACCAGTGAAGGACCAGCATTAACCAGCAAAGGACCAGCATTAACCAGCAAAGGACCAGCATTAACCAGCAAAGGACCAAGAAAGGACCAGCATTAACCAGCAATGGACCAGCATAAACCAGTTAAGGACCAACATAAACCAGCAAAGGACCAGCATAAACCAGCAAAGGACCAAGAAAGGACCAGCATTAACCAGCAATGGACCAGCATAAACCAGTTAAGGACCAACATAAACCAGCAAAGGACCAGCATAAACCCGCTAAAACCAGCATCAAAACATACAAAAATGACCAAATATACTTTGCGGTAAACAAAGTAAAATCTGTTTTGCCAGATAAACATGACTAAAACAGTTTGAAAAGTAACATAGTACTTTATTTTATTTCAGAAAGTATTTTTTCTAGTCATTTTGTTGAACATTTGACATCAGCAGACTAGCGTATCATCCCAGCCCTAATAGCAATATCGAATCGCAATACTTAAGTTATATTTACAACACTGTTCCAGAACAGTACAACGCAACGTTTCCTGAACCTGGGAGAGTAGTCTACAATGTCTGGTGTGTCTGACTCACAGCCTGTAAGTACATTTTTATATTTAAAGAATTTACATCTGACTGTTCAAATGTGAGTTTTGAGCAGTGTAGAGTAGTGCTTCTTGTTTGTCATTTCTACGATCACAAATGCAGACATGGTGTTGGCGCAACGCACTGCATAAAAAGACAGTGTGAGTCATTATAATCAGTTATTATGTCCTTACTGGATGCTACAAATACCTAATTTATAATGGATTTTATTGTTTTTGTCTCATCGTGCCGTGACACAGCATCACAATATGGTAAGCAGCGTAACATTTCTGTCACACGCTTGAGGTCTTTGGCCAAGCAGGACACACTGGATAGCTGGCTAATCACAGCAAACCGATGACCATCAGAGCATTGAGCTTTGTAAAAATCGACATGTTTCAGAAAGGCGGGACAGAGAGGAGCAACAATAATGTACAGTATGTGGAAAATAATGTGTTTTCTTAACCTCAAACCATGTGAACACATTGCATTACACCAAATACACAAAATAATGTTCTTTTTAGCAACATCATATGACCCCTTTAATAGATGAGTTTAAATCCCACATACTTTTTAATTGTTAAGTGAAGGTCATACTATAAGCTGTACACTAGTAGGCCTAAGTCAGGAGCACAAGACATAAGCATCTCTGCACCTACTGCATAATGTTTAGCTAAGATTCCCTGTGTATGTATAATGTGCATATAAATTAGAAAATGGAAAAAGAATAGAGCAAGCAAGAATAGAATTAGAATAGAGAGTGCTAGAGATATTTTAAATGAAAATGTGTAAGAGGCCACAAACAGTATTTGTTTGAATGCAGCATTGTTATTAAGTAGGCTAATATGTTGCGGAACAATTTGTCTATAACTATGCAGAGTTATCAAACCATTCTTTATTTATGTTAACTTGTGGAATTCAATGTTTAATAGCAATAAATACAACAATAAAGTAACTGAACATCAACTCTTTAAACATTGTTATGTACAGTACATGGAAGGTTTTACCAGAAAATGTGTGCTATCATATGTACATTAAAGTCACATTAAAGTACATTTGCTTAAAAGCACCAAGTGCATTTATGGATCAGTGGGATTTAATATCGAACTAGTTCGGGAGTGGCCAGCAAAAAGCTAACCAAGGTCTGAAGGGTTACTAGAAAGCTACAGGCAACCTTGAGTTCTTATCAAGGTTGTAGCTCTCCTGAACTAGTTCTTTGATAACATTTCCCTGTAAATAAACCTGACTTACAAAAATGTATATCTATGTGATTCAATTGTAGCTCATAGTACATTAGTCTTAAATGGTCTTACGATAATATCTAGCATCAGGGTGAATGGCTGCAGTGGAGCCTGTGGTGTATGTTTGTCCATTCAGAAGGAAGTAGGGGTACTGAATTGCTGTAATCGTGTTGGGCATAGGGACATGTGTTAAAGCCTGAACTGAGAGAGGAGGAGTTATCATATTTGCATTCAAAGGGCAATTTGGTAAACTATAAGGTTGTGTCATGGCTAAACTGAACTGGTTTACTTGTTCTTGTGAGAAAACAGGACAATGCGTTGCAGTGTTATTTTGTTGGTATGTAGCACTGTCAAACGCTAGACGTGTAGCACAAGAATCTCCTTGTAAAGTTGCTTGAGGAGTCAAGACTGAAGGCTGTCGAGGTCGTTGTGTGTCTGCTAAAGATCTCCTCTCATCAGAATGTGATAAAGTCACTCGTCTTTTAGACAGATGAAGAGAATTTATTTCAGAGTGTGCATGAGACGTCAAAGGCGAAGGTGGGACTAATTTGGAGGCATTCCAGTCTGCAGCAGTGCTTCTAACCATTCCCCATTGTCCTGGATCCACTCTGTGAGGAAGAGCGTAGTAAGGGCTCGGGTTCTCAACATGGGTTGCAGGAGTTGTTTGGAAAAGGGGGTTTACAGCGCTACATTTTGTTGGTGGAAGAGATGCCCTGAAAGGTGTTGGAAAACATTTATTATTATCAAAACCAATGCAATTAGAGGCTGATTGTAAAAATGTCTCTTACCTCCTTTTAGCCATTTTGTAAGCCACCTCCTTGTCAGCCTTTACACTCTACATTATAAATAAACAAACATTTAGAAAGATACACAAGTTTTTTTTGCAACCAAATGGAATTTAACATCTCTATCATGCAATTCTAGCAGCTCTAACAACCTTAAAGGTGCCATTAGAATGCATTGAAACAATATTTTAAATTGTTCTCTGATCTCTACATAGAAGGTATATAGCATAGAAAAGGGCAAAAAATCTACAGAAACGGTTTTACAGGTCCATTAACAACCCTAGGATTTGTCCCTAGAATGAAATGGTCTGTTATTGACTTATTTGGAAGGTTCATGAATATTAAAGATAATATTAACAATGCTCTGCTCTGATTGGCTGTTTCACAGAGCGGCTCATTTAATTACGGAGCTCTAGCCACTTTTAATATGCGGTTTGTTGAATCTGCCATTTTGAATGCGCGATCATTTTACTCTCACTATTATGATTGCATGTGCTCTGTGTAACGTTATACTGCAGCGACAGTACTTACCACACAAGTTTAGATGCTTGTTAGTGATGCTCAGGATCTGTAAATCATTCGCCATCATCAGCGCAGTCATCTCTCCGTATATGTGGTGAGTGAAGTCTTATGTACTGCAATGTAACAGGCTACTGCTAGCATTAAGCTAACCATGTCCCTTCAGTGGCTTGCCTTATTTTACTGATGTACTGAGGTTACTGATGATTGGGCGATGCAAATGTTGGGGGCGTAACTATTAACTAACGCGACTATTGGGTAATAGTCAGTGTAATGTTGGAATTGACCTATTTTTTAGTGTTTTTTGCAAACACCAGATTTATATAAGGAGGAAATGGTGGTGTTTGAGACTTGGTGTTGGTGTTTTCCATTCTATGGCACCTTTAAAGTCAGATGTGAAATTCTGAGAGAAATCATATTTAATTTTTAGTAACTGATTATATTGTAAAAAGTCTGTGTTATCGTTTATATAAGGAGCCAGCCCAAATAAGAGTTTGCTATAGGCCCTAATAATGCATTTTAAGCATTATAAGTTAAAGGTGCCATAGAATGGAAAACTGTATTTACCTTGGCATAGTTGAATAATAACAGTTCAGTACATGGACATGACATACCATGAGTCTCAAACACCATCGTTTCCTCCTTATATAAATCTGGTGTTTGCAAAAGACCACTGAAAAATTGGCCAATTCCAACATAACACTGACTATTACGTTAGAGTCGCGATCGTTAATAGTTACGCCCCCAACATTTGCATAGCCCAATCATCAGAAGTTCTGCAGGCTATTGTGAAAAAAAAAAACAAAAAAAAAACAAAGCGAGGGACAATATCGAAAATGGCAGTTCACAGGAATAAATGTTATGTTCAAGGTTGTGCAGGAGACGTTTAGTGCAGGGATAGGTTTGTGTCTGTACTCAGAAATGCAAGGAAAACAAATAAGGCGTTCTAATAAAACAAGGCGAGCCACAAAAGGGTCCTGAACCTGAGCATCACTAACAAGCATCTAAACTTGTAAAATATGAGGTAAGTACTGCCGCTGTAGTATAACGTTACAAAGAGCAAATGCGATCACAAAAGTGAAAGTAAAATGATCGTGCAATCAAAACAGCAGTTTCAATGGCCCACATAATAGCGGCTCGAGCTCTGTAATTAAATATATATATTTTCCTCCATGTGCGAGCTACTGAATGAGCTGCTCTGTGAGACTGCCAATCAGAGCAGAGCTCATCATTATTATTCATGAAGCTTCCAAATAAGGCAATAACAGAACATTTCATTCTAGGGACAAATCCTAGGGTTGTAAATGGACCTGTAAAACAGTTTCTGGAGATTTTTTGCTCTTTCCTATGCCATATACCTTCTATGTAGATATCAGAGAACAATTTAAAATATTGTATCAATGTATTCTATGGCACCTTTAAAAAAGTGATTTCAGAGCAAGTTTATTTGCTTATTTAAGTTAGCATTAAAGTTAACATTTTTATTATATGTTGACTGTAAACCTTCACATGATATACATATCAAAATCGTACCTGTGCAACACTGGGTTGAGAGGATGCCCATATCTGCAAACTTTTACGTTTCTGAGCAGCATCACTCTTTTGTTTTGTTGGGATCTCTGCTCCATCGATGGACGGAGGGGGCTGTTCCACTTTGTTTACAAGAGTAACACCTGACTCTGTCACCCCGAAAATAATCTGTGGGTTTGAATTCTTATATGTCTTCAGAACCTCACTTGGTGCAGAATGATTCATGTCTTGCCATACAAGAACCTTAGATGCATCATAAAGAAGGTGCTCGATTCCAAACCATGATACTTTGCTAATCATTTCTTTGCATGACTTCATGAAAATAGCTTTTTCTTGGAGATATCTGCATGTAATGGACAGATGCTCTGCTTTGCCTACATCGAAAGTCCCTGGCAACTTATCCGACGGTGTTTCCACAAAAGTCATTATCACTCTGTGTATCTTCTCCAATCTTTCCAGACTGTCTCCAAAATTTATCATTGCAGACATTGGTACGGATAAAAAGAAGCTTTTAATGTCTTGGGGATTTCTGAGTGCAGCCTCAGCCTCAAGGAGCTCACGCTTACTCTTTAGATACATGTAGTAAGATGCGTCAGGGGCCGCATGGAGCTGCTGGTGCAAGGAGGACACTGCACTGTAGTATTCCTGCAGTTTACTGTATCCCTCTTGTGTCAACATCTTTTGAAAAGAAGCAAACAACGATGACTGCTGCTGAAAGCCGACCTCACCTTTGTAGAGTTCTCCATAAAGAGAAGGGTCATACCATAGCAAACTCCTAAATGTAGGTTTACCGCTTAGAAAATGAATTTTGTTTTCTACAAAGTGCCAAGCTTCCATCATCATCTGCAACTCCAAGTAAGAATTCACAGCTTCATACTTCAAATCTACTTGTGCAGGTGGATGGTCCAAATATTGCTCTAAGATGAGACACCTTGAAACGAAAGATTGGTTGAATGGCACTTTCTGATCTTGTTCAAACCTTGAGATAAAATATCGCAACATGTCTTTGCATTTAGACTGCAAAGATCCAAGTTCGGTTAATGAGGTTGTTTGGTCAGCCATTTTGAGAGCGCTTGAAATGTCACCGATGTTGTATTTGTCAGTGAGTGTACTGCTCACATTGCCATCATCAACAATTTTTATGGTGTTCAAAAATCTAGTGTCTGGACTTTTTCGTTCACATAAACTGTCCAAATTCACTGAAGGATTTTGTTGGCTTGTGTTCTTTCGTTGCATCTGTGACTGGGCATTATTGATGGATATTTCTGGAAAAACAGCGTTCCGGTCATTAACCTGGGGCAAAGGGTGAGGGCTATTATTTTTGACGGTGTCTAAAGCACTGGTGCTGTCAGGACTGACACTAATGACTGAGCTCCTTCTTGATCTTAGCCTACTGGTTCGCTTGGGTTGAGAAGATCGTCGGCCTCTCTTAGATTCAACTGGCACTAGTAGGCAAACATCAGCTCCATTTTGAGCATGTTCACTTCGAAGAACCTTCCTAGTTTGAACAGAGGTTTTGGTGTATTCACTTGAATTGTCTTTTTTACCAGCATCACTCCCTTGAGGCATCAGGCAGGGAACATTCACCATACAGTATTGGCTTTTTTCAAACAACTGCTGTTTATGTGCTGTGCTGTCAAGCGTTATCCACACCACTGGTCTTTCTTTAAGATCTTCATTCATTGCTTCTTGTTTCTTCACAGTGGACTCAAATTTGGTCAAATAATCTCTTAGTTTAGAAATGAGCTGGGTTTCTGGTGAGGTTTCTTCATCGATTTTATTTTGGTTTGGCCTTGGTAAATCACAGTTGTCTTTGCTTGCGAGAGTACTGGATGATTTGGTAGAACCAAGCAAACTGGTGTCGCATCTCTTCTTTGTTTTGTGTTTTGAAGAAATCTCACACTGGACACCCAAATCTGGATCATCAACGGTAAGATCGACAACATTATTTGATGCATATTTTAAAGCCTCCAGACCACACTGCTTTGAATCTGATGTTGCCTCAGAATCACTTCTCCAAACTCTGCTGACATTAGATGCCTTGAGACGTGATTCTTTCATGTTTAGGATATTTGCTGACATGTCTTCTCCTCCGTCAAAACACTGCACATTTAGAGTATTTTTCATAATTGCATTTTGCTCACCACCTTTTGTAGTGTCTGTCTCAGTTGAATCATTGACCATCACCTTGGCTTCTGGAGTCATATTTGTCTGGACTTCAGTTTTATGACTGTTGATTGTGTTGCTTGCTGGCATATCACTGTGTGTTTCTGAAGCCTCACAATCACGTATACTCAAACTCTCAGAAGCATCTACATTTGCATCTACTGTCGTTTTCATTGTGAAATGCTCCTGGCTTAATGGATTCAGTCCACTCTCTGATCTCACATTCAGCAACATGCTCTCCTCTTTGCATTCTGCCCCATGTTCTTTGCTAGCGCATGTGATCAAGGATGTTCGGCTTTGATTGGAGATGTTTTCAGTTGTCTTCACTTGTTCACCAATAAAATCATTTGTTGTGTCAGTATGGACTGAATCATTTTTATGGACATTTTCTGAAAGTACTTCTGTAGGATTTATTGGCTCCTCTATTGGTTTGGTCTCAGGAATATTGGCATTATCCTCCTGTGAACCCTGAACAACACATGTGTGAGGCATTATTCTTAAATTAGAGTCTGGGTCCTGATTTTCATTTTCTGCAAGGACTATTTCAGACTGACTGTTTGAAGAGTCTGATGTTGCGTTGCTGTTTACTGTTTCATGGGGGCTCTCAGCTGACACAGTTGTTCTGCTGAGATTCCTCTTTGCTTTCCAAAAGCATATCTTGACATATTTGCTCCTCTTTAGAGAGTGACCTAGTGATAGAACTGCATGGTGTTTTTTGAGACATGCCTTCTTAATGCCTGGTCTCCTCAACCTCTTGCGTTGCACATACATTTTAGATTTACTATACCTCTGAGCCAGTAGTTGTATTAGTTCAACATTGACATCGCTTTTGCTTCTGCACATTTGGGCGCCTGGGGTTTGAATCGTTTTGTTGTATCTTTCACTTAGTTTCTTTTGAAGGCCTTTGATTTTTGAAAATCGTTCAGAGAGAGAAAGCCCTTCTGTAGTATGAGCAGATGTTTTGCTTGAATTCAGAGTAACTTGGAGATGGTTATCGTCCCAGGGTCTCATATTTAGGTTAGCTTCGGCTTTGCTGTGATCTTTGCTTTCATTTTTTAGCTTGGAAATGTTGTCTGCAGGTTGGCCCATACCTCTGCACGCACTTGAGGAAAAAATATGCTTTTGAAACATGCTTGGCAATAGTTGATCAAGTTGAATTCTTTTGTACAATTCCCAGTGAGCACTGTTGTCCTGCTTTACTGTTTCCATATTAAGCTCTGGAGATCTTTCAGGGTCTTTCATCCATCTAAATGAATCCATCTTTTGAACACTGCTAACACTTGTCCCTTTCTGCTTTTCCTTTCCTGCCATGGCGATACTGAGATCACAGTTGTTTGATGTCCCACAGCTAGAGACTTCAACACAGCTGGCAATATCCATGACTATGTCATTCATGACGTTGTTTGCACACATAAGGTGCGATTCAATGCGGGGCTCTTTAGCCAAGTTAACACTTGGAGTTGATTGAGTCTCCTTCAAGTCCTCTACTCCACACTTGGAGAGCTCACTTTCACATTCTATTCTGTGATTAAGCTTAGCTTCATTAGAGGGACAAGTTAAAGGTCTTGAGTGCTTGAGATCAGTTTTGGGATCATCTGTGAGGTTGAGATTCAATGATGTCAGCACTAGTAATTGCTCTGAAAGTTTATCTGGAGCCTGATTCAGACATCCATCGGGATGAGTCTCTGGTGGTTGATCCTGTCCCTTTTCTCTCAACATTACCACACTAGATTCTGGATGATTTGAATGACTGGTCTCAGGAACGTGAGTTGTGCTACATTTATCCCTGTAGACAAAATCACTGTTATCTAATAAACTTGCAGCTTCATGACTTTTTGGTTGGCACACATAGGACTGATTGTGCTTGTGTGTATTGTCTTTTGTCTGTAAAATGTGATTTTCTTTGGGCTCTTTTTCAGACAGGCCGGAGGTCTTCTTTGTCTTATTGACATTTTGAAAGATCAATCCCTGTTTATACTTCTGATAATAAACTTCGTAAAAATTTATACGGTCAGCTAATTCTTGCTTTTGTTCTGGTGACATGTTTTCTTGTGACCAAATTTTTTGATGCCTCTCTTCCTTGTTCATTTTAAAGTAGGCAGCATATTTCTGGAATTTCATTTTAAATAACTTCATTGAGGGCAATGTTGGGGTATACGGGCATTGATCCATCTTTGAGGTTTCTCTTTGAGTGTCCTTTTTGTCCATGTTTGATGGCTCTTTTGAATCACACGTATTTCCAGCATAATTGTCTTCTTGGTTTAGGTGGGCTGGTTGGCATTTCTTATTATCACATTCTGAGCTATTGTATGCTACCTCAGCCTCTGAGCAGCTGGTCTGGTTTGCTTCTTGTCTAGACAGACGAGGATCCCTAACCAAGCGTGAAGAATAGACTATGGTGGAAATTTTGTCCAATGGACTTTGAGGCACTATGCCCCTAGGATTGTCATGTCTTCCATGTATGCTTGCAGTACTTTTGTTGTGATTACTCATGAATGCTTTCTTTCCTAACAAGCTTTGGGAGAAAGCAGTGTGATCCATAACTGGCCTTGAACTGCTGGAAGATTCTCCGTTTTCACTGGCAGCAAACCAGTTCTGTTTTGGATTGAATGACTGAGTGTTTTGCGTATCATTTTTTTGAAGTGGAGCTTCTACTCCTGGATTCTGAGGTGTATAATCCATCTCAATGCAGCCCGGCGTGCCAAAATGTTTGAATGTAATGGAGGCAGTACCTCCTTTTCCTCTTCTCTCTGCCACAGTACATGCCTTAAAATGGTCTGTTGCATTTTTCAGGGGTAAAATAAACACTCATTATTGATTATTGAAGACTTGATGCATTCTAATGAATGCTATAAAAGTGCAAATAAACTTGACTTGATAATGACAGGCATGTATTTAATGTCTTAATTAAAAAAATGTTCTTGTTTTATCTTACCATGCACTTGGCCAATAGGTACCCTTGAAGCTGAGAGTGATACGTTTGCAGGTATAGTCAGAATGGCACTGCTGTCAGGAACAAATGAAACTACAGCATACGGCAAACACTGCCTGGGTCTTTCAGTGAGCTCCTGCTTCTCGTTAAAGTCAAACAGAAAAACCTAGAACAACAATGTTTTATTAATACTCCTGTTTATCCAGTCCATCTGATGGGTAATTTGCTATTTAGATTAAATCAACTCACAGAGGAACCAATAACTTGTTGGTGAAGAGCGTCTCGATGCGACACTGCATCTTTACACATGTGACAATCAAAGCCCACTGTGGGATCTTGGGTTTTGTTCCAGTCCAAGCTTGGACCTATTTTTTTCACCTTTCCATAAAGAACCTGATGCCCCAAAACACAAAAAATAATTGTCAATACTTAAATAACAATATTGCACATTACTTACACTGTATAGGACACAGGAAACATTCAACAAACCTTGAAAATTAAAATTTTATTTGCATTTAATACGCTGGCATTAGATTTCAGAGCCACGTCGACATGCCTAAAGAGATATACTCCGTGTGATGGCTTTCCCAAGGCATACTGGACTGTGCTGCCAACCCGTAGACCGTGCTGATAAATCTGGGCCGACATTTGATCCGATGCAGCTAAAAAACAGAATCTTTCTTCCATTTCTCTCCCATGTCTTCCTTTGGTGCGCATCTCTGCTCTGTAGTCAGTTGATGAGGGGCAAAAGATATGCAATAAAAAGCATTTGTTTAATATGGAGAAAAAATATATATAATTTCTGAATGCACAGCTACAGAAGGTAACAAATAAAGCTGCATGCATCACTGAAAGTAAAGCCACAAGAGCAAAGTCTGCGACTGTGCTGGAAGATGCAGCAACTCGCCAGCATGTTTTTGTATACTGCATTTTTATGTAATTACCTTTTTTCGGAGAAATTTTTAAGGAGCTCCTCATTGTGCACTAAATAAACATCTTTCCAGACCAATGCATTTGCTCTGTCCTTTCTAGTGTCTAGCTGGGAATCTCTCAGTTTTGTCTGAATGAGGCTGTAATCACGGCTTTCCTCTGAACAACGTTCTAAAAGGACTGAGCGAAAAAAGTAAAAAATAGCACTTTTCAAAAACAGACAGTACAATCAAGAAATAGTTTGGATGTACAGCATGCAAATACAAAAAGAAAAACTGAAAATCTAGTAAAACCTTCTCCAGAGGTCCGTTTCTTCCTGGGTATGGTGAAGTTCTTCAGTGCCAGGGTTCCTGTTAATGTTGACTGGTGTGATTTGGAGCCCTCTAATGTCTCCTCACGCTGGCTTTTCTCCATACTTGTTTACAACTGATACTCACGCTGAAAAAAACAAACAAACATTAATCTAACATGTAAAAAGATGGTTATTTGCTCAGCAGATATTCCCAAAACACTATCATAAGCTGTCTCTTACTTTACAAATACCAAGCAAACATAAAACCCTCTAACAACAGATAGCTCTTTCACTACATACAATTGGTTTATTTGGTCTTTGTATAACTGCCTTTATGATGAATAATGGTTATATGGAAGAACAAATTCTCACCAGATGTCAAGGAAGCGAGAGCTTCATTGCTGAGCAGATTATATTAATGCTGTAATACTGAATTTTGCATAATTGTTGTTAAACCTGGTCAACTCTTTGTTTCTGTTATTCACCATGAGCCTGAGTTTTTTCAACAACGACCTTTTAAACAGGCTAACAAGGGGGGGTCATAAAAAAAGAAGAAGAAAAAAAGAAATGCATCTTGCAAAATAATCACACTGCCACAGTAAAACTCAACATGTAGCATGGTAAAACAGACCAATGAAATGTAAATGTTGACACTGCTATTTAAGCTTTTACATGTATATACAAAAGCAGCCTTTAGAAGTGGTTAGTTCAGGGTTACTTAACGAGTGGTTTAGGGAACATTGCTATAATTCAACATTGACAATCACATGAGTTCTAGTATAAGATTTGGCTAAAACAGTTATTAGTAGTATTAAACTACATGTTGGTTATGTTTCACACAACAGCATGACAGTGTAAGAACACAGCTATGTATATATGTGAAATGTTTATGTACAAGTGAACGCACATGTCTACAGCATAACCGAGCATACGAACTAACAGGTATAAACACGCTGAAAGAAATAATCATTTTAACTTGTAAGATCAACATTTTGGGTACTTACCATCATGTAAAATGGCAGTTGAGCATGTATGGCATGAGCTAAGATGTCTTAGCAGGGAACTGTGTGAAGTTTGTCACTTCAGTTTGAGGAACATCAAGTGAGACATACCAAAAAGGAAATCGCTTGACCTCAAACGCTGAACAGCAAAGGCACAGGAAATTACCTAGTACTGTTACTAACACCACGGGTTCTTCTTTAGTCCAACCACCAGTGAGCCTCGAAAAATATCACCCACATAGACTAGATGAGAACATTTGGATCATTTTGTTTTAAAACATTTTAAAATATATGGGTCAAAGGTTGCTACAGGGTTTCATAGCAAACGAGTAGTCAATATATTCCCGTGCCTTGTTCTTTACAATGTATAAACATTCTAGATGACTTTTCAATCTGAATTAAGTGGTTGTTTTGTACAAAACACTATTTAATTAGACTAATTCCAGTGACCATGTGTGTATTGTTTCATGTCTTGTTTCAAACAGATGCTCTTTGAATCGTTTATGAAGGGGAAATGATTTGTACTTGAATGTGTGCACCAACTGACCATCATTCTCAGAAAGAGAAGCTTCTATTTTCAGCATTTACACCCATCATCACACCCACAAGCTGCTTCCTTTTTTGTGTTTTTTCCTCTTCTTGCGAATGATTCAGATCTCTGACAAAGGTTCTTAAAACACTTACTATCCTATGCATGTTGCTCTGTTCAACAGCTGAAAATAATTCATTTCTGCAACTGTGTGATTAAATCTTTCAGAAATAACAAGAGAAGAAAAGGGCAGAGGGGCTAAGATCGGGCAGCGATCAGAAATCATGGCTCAGCTTCAGCTCAAATGACCATGAGTCAGAGGGATAGTTCTTCCTGACACATGTGGAGGAGCATTTCAGTTAAGATTCAGGAACAAAAAATGACAGATTATGTACTCACCCCCTTGTCATTCAAGATGTTCATGTCTTTCTTTCTTTAGTTGTGAAGAAATCATGTTTTTTGAGGAAAACATTTCAGGATTTCTCTCCATATAGTGGACTTCAATGGTACCCCTGAGTTTGAACTTCCAAAATGCAGCTTCAAAGGGCTCTAAACCCTTTGGGGTCTTATCTAGCGTAACTATTGGTTATTTTCTTAAAAAAAAAAAAAAAAAAAAAAGTACAATTTATATTCTTTTTAACCTCAAATGGTCATCTTTTCTAGCTCTGTGTGAACTCTGTGTATTCTGGTTCAAGACAGTTAGGGTGTGTCGACAAGCCATCTCATTTTCTCCTCCAACTTCAAACTGTTTTATCTTTTTTGTAAACACTGGGTTGGTACTTCTGCAGCGTTGTAGGACTATTTTAAGTGTTACAGGTGAAAATGAGATGGAAGTTTTTTGACATACCCTAACTGTCTGGAAGTGGAATACAAAGAGTACACGCAGAGCTAGACAAGACGAGCCTTTGAGGTTAAAAAGTATATAAATTGTAAATAATTTTTAGAAAATAACTTAGCTAGATAAGACCCTTCTTCCTCGGCTGTGATCGTTTAGAGACCTTTGAAGCTGCATTTAAACTGCATTTTGGAAGTTCACACTCAGGGGCGTTCAAGTCCACTATATGGAGAGAAATCCTGAAATGTTTTCCTTAAAAAACATAATTTCTTTACAACTGAAGAAAGAAAGACATGAACATCTTGGATGAAAAGGGAGTACATTATCTGTAATTTTAAAATCTCCTTTAAAGCCTAAATCATTTCTATGCCAAAATACTAATAAGTTATGAACTCAGTTTAATGTGGAAAAAAGAGATAAAAGCAGGCAATAATATACTATTAGCCAATGATATCTGAAGAGTTGACCAAAAGACACATTTTAAACATAAAAAAGTTGTACTTTATTAGATTGTCTGTGGAACTTTTACACACAAATATTGGGTAACTGTAAATAAGCATCACACATTTCAGCATGTACTTTGGTGAGGATTTCCATCACGAGATCAAGTTCTCACCCACCAGTTTTACAACGTGCTGTGTTATTCAGCGTAAAGACTGAGTATCAGCCATGGCAGATGGGCTTCTCCCTGGTTGCATGTCTGGCATAGTTGTTGCACCTTCAACCATTCTTATGTCACCCTGTTCAAATAACCTAAACTGGAGAATAAAGCCAGACCTGTGCGCAGGGAGCCTCCACATACTTGACTGGAACGCAGGCTCACGACTGCACAGACGCAGACGCAGTGTTTGTAAAGTATGCATGATTTACAGTTACGCAAAACTGCTCGCGTGGAGAAAGGGCATTTTGTCGTCAGTCTCGAGACTGACAACAGCGTCTAGCCTCGGGTTTGCTCTACTGTATCCATTGTCATTCAATATGCATGCAGCTAGGGTCCAGTTCAGCACCTTTATATGTTCTCATATAGCACCATTTTTTAATATATATTTGAAGTTTGTCAGGACCCTACTGTTGGCATGCACGAACGTCAAATTTAAAACTTCATATTTCGTCAGATAAGTGTCCTACATATTTCAACCTTTGAAAAACATTACAAGGCAAATCAGGAATATTCATACTGTACCATACATGTTAAACAGAAACTAATACAGTACTCACATGAAAAGAAAGTGCTACTAGACAGAACCATTTCTTTCTTGTTTTTGAGTCGTATAATATTCGAAGGCTCTACAGGAGGACACACTACATTACATTATCTAAAAGATACACCAAAACATTTTTTTAGTAATTTTGCCATCTTTTAAAATCATTTAACAAACACTGACACGTCTTATTTCCAACCGCAGATGGTCAACACAAAGATAAAAAGGAACAACTCAAGAAAGTTTCTTTCTTTTTTCTTTTTTAGAACGTCACATTACCCACACCACTATCAAGAACATATACAGAAGTTGTAATATTTCCATATTCCCCGAACTGAAATATTTTTCCATTTTGCTTTGTGTTATCATTTTATTTGCGAGGTCACATTGTCGCGTTCGAAATACCGTTTCCCTTTTCTTTTGTTTTCTAACGCCATGCGTACAAAATGTTTCATTTTCGAGATGAAGGCAAACTACGCTGGAACGACAATTCGTAACCCTAAAGTCAATCATTACAACCACAGTGTAATGATTTTAAGGCCTATGGGTTGAAAACTTGACTTCAGTACATGTTATGCATAACAGTCCAATTTCATGAATTCAAGTGTTTAGAGTAACTCAGATATAGCTGCAATATAATAGCATTTTGAGATGGCCTTATAAGTTAGTTGACATACCTGTTTGCACTACAGGAAAAATCAGTCTTTCCAAATAATTCTTTTAAAATTAAATAAGCTGTTTCGTCAGGGCGATAAATTGTGTACACTAGCAATATCTGTATACCACCTATACATAAAGCGAGAAAAACATCATACGAACACTGCTCTCTTCTGGTCATGCATTGCACATACACGTATAACAAGCATACTTCTACTCGTTTCTTTGTTGGGAACAAACCTGTACTCAGATTTTTAAAGTGCACATGGTTCATCAATTTTGCGCCTGCTTTACAGGTAAAAGAGGACAACCAGATGCTGCATTTCAAAGGTATTTTGATGCCCTTGGTAGAAAAAAGGTTGGATATTTGAGGCCAAAACAACTGCCTCAACCTTCCTACCTTCTAAACATGGGAAATCTGCATACTAGCCATTATGACCCACGCTAGTATGTACTGCCTCCTCTAGCAGCCCTTATTGTAAGAAATCTGTGTGCAGACAGTCATAGGAAACAAACCACACAATGAGAACAATACGATCACAGACTGAATACTTGCTGTTAGTGATATGCTAATCAAACCCTTGAAATCACACATTGCAACCAAATCTGATCGAAATGAACCGAGAAGCGTACACAGCAAACAGACGAATGCACTTCTGAAAGGCTGAGGTGTTCATTTGGGAGCACGATTGTCACTCTTTCATATGGGGCACCAATGAAGGTTTTCTTTGCAGTGGTAAAGCAGATGAAGCAGCTCAAAGTGCTGTTTGAATAAAGTGCTTCCTGTAGGAGGTGTCTGTTATAGATCAGCTTTTTTACACTAACCCACAGAATGTACCCATAATTCAGTCATATTCTGGTAAAACATAAATACTGTCTCTCTCTCTCTCTCTCTCTCACACACACACACACACACACACACGCGATTACGAACGGAGAAAAAAGAAGTGCCGAAACGAATTGCTTTTCTTGTGAGCTGGACAATCATTACAGTACAAATAAATAGAAGCCAAGTCGAGCCAGATCTAAAACCAACAAAAATACTCAGTTGTGCTTTAACGAGAAAACAACTGCCTAGATGCATGTCCATGCCTCTAAACGCTACAACCCCAAGGAAAAAAGTTTTAGTAAAGGCATCTAGTTAACATATGCTGTGTTTTCATAATAGTCCACTGCTGCTTATATTATATTTGAATGTAATTCAGTATGCAAAATGCATACTGTGCATAGTACGCCCAATTTCAGTGTAGATTTAAAACTATGAGACAAAATCTGCACAAACCATTTCCTGTGAAGGACATGTGGGGATGCTGCAAAATTGCTTCTTATTTTTGTAACATTTTATCATACACAATTTAAAAAACAAATGTTTACGTATTAGTTATGCAGTAGAATATGTAGTATTAAACATTTATTGTTTTGATAGGAATGACATCATGTCAAATGCATTTAGGCCTGTGTAAATCCAGTGTGACCACTCTTTTCAACATTAGACCACACAACCCTGCAAACCAAACTAAGCTAAAGTCTGTTATTTTAAAATAAGCCTATTTATGTTTGCTTTGCTTTTGCACAGTTCTCGTTTAACCCCACTGACAGGGAAACATAGTATATTGCACACTTATCAAAAGTGATTTAGCATGGATAACACTAAAATCCATCGCTTAAAGCCACTTTTTAAAACGTAAAGGAAAAAAACTAATCTTTGTGTGTCCTTTCATTAATGCTAAAGCATGGCCACACAATGTCAGTGTCATATTTGATGCTTTACAGTTCAAGCAGCCTCATTAGGTTAGGTATTTTTCGTTAGACTAGTGTGTAAATAATTCATCCAAATAATGTTTATTAATGCACTTTTTGGTTTCTAATTTCAAGTGGGGAAAGTAGTATTTGTGCAATGGCAAAGTGTTGCAGTTGAGATGAAGTCAAGCTTTAAAAAAATCACTTTGGACCATTAAAATACTCTGCACTCCCCCAACGAACGTGTGCAGTGCATCTCTGATATAAGTGCTTGATAAGACCTTGATTATTTGATTCCCAGCTTTGAGAAATTGCACAGCAGCCCCTTACATTTTAAGCCTGGGAAGAAGTATTGGATGTAATAACACCAAATCCTAATGCTCTACTAAGCACGCAGTTTTCCTCTCTCTCTCACACAGGCATACATACACACCTACAGAAAGACTGCACCTGTCCGGTCCCACACACACACACATTGCAACCAGCAGAGCCTCTCTGGACATGGAACGAGCCGCTTGGATTCTGCCTGGATTGAAATCAACGTGAACAGAACGGAAAGGGCCGAACGGTAAAGTGCCGTCGCGATCGTCCGCTAGTACAGCAAGAGACTAGAGATACAACTAAGAAGATAAATTCAGAAGTAGTTTGCGTCAATCCTCCTGCTCCTCCGTGTCTGTCCTCTTCTCTTTATGACAGGTGAAGATGTGTCGCATCTCCTCCTCGTACCTCATGAAGTTCTCCCCGAAGCGGGCCCAGGCTTTCAGCGGGACGGTGATAGTGTTCCTGTAGGGCTGCCGGACCTCGCTGATCTTCAGAAAGACGCCGAAGCGGTTCGAGCCGACGTCGAAGTAAAAGCGCTTGTTGTCGACGCGGAACGACGCCGCCTCGGGCAGCTCTGGAGACTCGTCGTGGTTCCGCGCGCAGGCCCGATCCGGTTCGTCGTCGCCGTAGTCGTCGATGAGCTGAGACAGCGCATCTCTGAATTCGATGAGACCTTGCGCGGGCAGCACGATGGTCTGCTCGATGCCCTGTCCGTAGTAGCCCATGCCCCCGTGCCCTCGGTTGACGGTCTGCCTGATGCGCAGGAACCGGCCGCGCTGGTTCTCCTTCAGGTCCAGATAGTACTTTCTGTTGTCCCGCTCGATGAACTCGCTCTTTAGCACCCGGTGAGTCTGCTCCTCGGACGCGGCAGAGTCGCTGGGGGACGCCGCCTGATCCGCTGCTCTCCGGCGGGGGTCCGGTGCGCGACCCTGGCCGTTGCTCTGCTCTTCCGGCCGGCGGTCCGGCGCCTGGCATCCTCGGAGCCCGATGTGCGCGTAATAATCAATGAAGTCGCCCAGGCAGAAACGCAAGTCGGGCGCCATGGACATGGACAGGGTGAGTTTGCTCTTGCGGATGTTGTCGTGTCTGCCTCGGCCGATCCACACCTCGGCGATCTTCAGGAAGCGGCCGCGGGTGCTCTGCTTCACGTCCAGGTAGAAGCGCTTCTTCTGGATGTCCACTCGCTTGGACGCCAGCTCCTGAATGTCTGACGCTTTGCTGCTCACATACTGCTGCTGGTATCCTGATGTCATCCTGCCTCTGCCTCTGTCCGTGCCCCTTCGGTGACTATCGGCCATAATCATTCACGGCGCTTCATCTCTTCGCTCTGTATTATTCCGTTTATCGACAGCTCGAGCTCCGGCGAGTCTCCTCGACTGACCTGAAAATGGCAGTAGCGGCTCCGCTTAAAACGGCTGATCGACTTCCTTTGTCCTGATGAAAGGTCAAGCGAAGCGCGGAGGCACGTACCGTTTGCACCATATTTTAAAAGCTCTTGTTTTTCGCCTCACCATCCATCTGACACATATTCCTGAAGTGAGAGTGTGAGCGAGAGAGAGACAGCGGATCTCTATGGAGGGCGCCGCTGCTGTAGTGCGAATGAACTCAATGACCCATCCCCCCTCCCTCTACCACACAGGCGCGTGCCTGTGCGCGCTCTTGAGCGCAGCTCAACTCTCTCAAATCGCTTGCGTACTACAACAGGCACTGCGCTGCGCACAGATGAGTATGCAGTGTATCAATACTACTCCAGTATTTTTATTTAAGTAAAACTAAGACAATGCAAAGTGCATAACAACCAAATAACCAGTGGCGGCTCCTGACAAATATCTCTGGGGGGGCAACTGTTCCGATTTTGGCAAAGATAACCGCTTTAATGGGTAAAATTATGATAAAATTCAGATAGCCAACTTTACAGCATTACATTGCATTGTTTGATTTGGTTTCCCTGTTCCTAGATGGCAACATCAGGCATGAATTGTACAAACTGTACAGTATTTTGAATAGCTATATTAAATTTATCGCAATGGTCTCAAATACACTGAAACACTTCCACCATGGCCATCAAGAGACACATTGTCATCAACTAGTTTGCCCTCTAAGAGTAAAAAAAAAAAAAACAAGCCATACTGCTTTACAATTAAAGACTTTTTATTTCTCATATTAAAACTGTAATTAATCAAATCTTTCCAGAACATATTCAGTATAAATTTGGCTGCCAATATGCAATCAATACAACTATTTAAAATTCAACATTTGGAGAATACAACATATAACATACAAGGCCATAACCAGGGTTTGAAAATTAATGAGGTGTTAAGAATTGTGCTATAATAACACCCACAAATGCACTACATATAGCCTAAACTTCAAAATAGACAGACATGTAGATGATTGTGAAAGATTTTTTATTCAGTATAATGTTTTACATGGAAAGTTCGTTTTTTTTTAGCTGAGGGAATTTTTATTTTATAACAAGTTATAAAAATAACGTTAGAATAATGACACTGACATAAAACTAACGTTCAACTTTCCACTTTATAAACGTCCCAAAGTGTCACACTAAATTGGACAAACGAGTCAAAAAACACGTATAATAGGTGGATCTGGCAACATACGGAGGCCGCTGCACCCGCGCTCTCACTCAACGCGTTCTCAAGCCCCTTTCACTGCGCTAGCTTCTCGCAGCAAACACTCATGTGATATGAGGTGGTTTAAACGGCTAAATAATCATTCGAAGAGCTTGACATTTTATTTTTGAATATAAAAAATGACCGAGGTCCGGACCTCGGTGACCTCATAGCTGGCTACGGCCGTGATAACATAAACAATTCACCATTTAATAACACACTTCACTTGTATTGAAATTTTGCTCGCTTCTCTTTTAAGCAGGCAAAGTGATCAATTACCCTCTCATTAAAATCAGGCATGTTCCTGACAAGTTCCCTCTCCATTGAAAGCATGGCCGATGCATTCAGACGTCTCGCTAGCTACGCGTGCGTGCTGTACATCTTCGAGCACGCATCAGTGCGTATTACGAAATCACGTTGGGGCGAGCCCTCCCGGTGCCCATTGAAATGCATTGTAGGGTTCAAAATTTGAAAAAAAAAATCTCACAATATAACTCTATGAGACCAGCTGGGGCGATTTTCAATCTGACTGAGATCGCCCCAAGGGGGCGGGGTTTTAGGTTGGAAAGTGACATTCAGGCTGTTGATTGTACCGTAATATGCAGACTAGGACTAGCAATATAAGAGTCTTTTTCTCCTCTCTTTTTTCGTGTGGCTCAAGGAGGGCGATGCACTATCGCCCACCATGGGCCAGCCGCCCCTGCAAATAACTAATGTTCACAGCAGTCAATGTAATGACAGCGCCGTCACATTAAGTTGCAATTTTACGATTAGAAAATAATATGCCTTATTTAATTGTAATGAACTGTATTACACAGTAATAAATGTGTAATATAAAATATTAAAGATTGCATCAGAATCTGCTGTGTGAAATATTTATAAGCCTCCGGCATGTTAGACAATGCTGCAGTTTTCTGCAAAATATACTGATAATAATCATCATCAATAATTATTATTTAGTTTAATTTTTTAGGAATAATAATCAGAATTATTATACTGAGATATAAAAACAACATTTTTGGCCAAATTGTGCAGCCCTATAAGCAGGCACAACATTTTTTTTTCTTTACATTTTTTAGCAAATAAAGAAAAGGTTTGTCTGAAAACCTTTCTTGTCACAGTTTGGAATTCACTGGATATTGTCTCTCAGAATGGTCTCTCGTAGCTTCATGAAGTCTCATTACACATTGATGCTATAATTCATTCATTGGAAATGAAGGAATGATAGAGTGAAGTATTGGTATCTTTTCAGAGTTTAAAAAATGTTGTATTGGCTGCTTTATTATACACAATATTTATTGCTGTAGTATTAGCACTTGTTTTAATAAATGCCCATGATTACAGACAGACTTGTCACATGAAGGAAAATTGAGCCACATTTAGCATGTTATGTCAAACAATTACAGGCCCAGATCCAATGTATAATGCAAAGTTACGCTCCTGTTTTTTTGTTTTTTTTTTCAGATTTACATATGCATATTGAATAGTGGGGCCCATTTTCATTATCCTGCCTAGGGCCCCACAACCCTACGGGCCGGCACTGTGTGAAATTAGGCAACCTTCCTGTCAACAACCCACCCCCTATTTGAAATCCTATTG
>NC_133383.1:32647445-32669440 GCF_049309525.1 Garra rufa
TTTTTAGTGAGTGAGATGAATTAATGCATGTTCATTTATTCTAATCTTACAATTTCTCTCAACATGGGGACAGGAGAGCTTTTAATTAATAAATGTAGGGAAAAAGTAACTGGCGTTACTTATTTGAAAAAGTAACTGAGATATTGTCTTGCCAATTAAAAATTAATGCGTTACTTAGTTACTTTGAAAAAGTAATATTGCGTAACTTGCATTACTTGTAATGCTTTATCCCCAACACTGATTGTAACTAATACAACTATTGTATAATGCACAGTAATGGTTTTATGACGACTTTTCCACATAGATGATTTACTTTAGACAGTGCCATTCTTATTAAAATAAATACCGCGCTTATTATGATCCTAACACACTAGTGTTTTTTAATACAGCCAGTTTATTTCACTCCAGTCCTACAGGTGGCGCTGCTTGGTGTGTCACATATGAATACAGCGCGGGAGAGTTTGGCTGAAGTAACTGAAAATGGTTATTAGTATAAATTCATATTTAGCATGTATTGACAGTCTGTGAGTTATTAAAGCTTTGTAAAGGAATGTAAAGTCCTGAATGAAACCCACAGAGAGACAGCGGGACATTCATTTCAAGGTGAGCGGTAAACGTGTGCTTTGTGAGTCATTGTAAGTCAAAACTACGTTATTATTAATATTATTATCACACTAACGTTATATGTCACGCTCGGAAACGACCGTTATTGTTTTAAACTAACGTTAGTTTTGTCATGTAGTCGTACTAGCATTGTGTTGTTTTGTTGTTACAGACAGATGAAACGAAGCTATAATGGGTGACAGGACTCTACCTGAATGGATGAACAAACCCCAGGAAGAACATGTGAGAAAAGTCAACAGTATAAACACACACAACACACTTGAACAACTGAAAAACTGACCTGTTTGCTTGAAGCCTGTTCTTTTTCTTCTTTCATGCACATGTCATCTTCATTGGCATGTTATGTATAAGAGGAAATGGTTTCTTTGTACCTGTGCCTACACTAATGTGTATGTTTTCCATTGGTTGAGAGAGTAAAAGCCACTTATTTGCATTATTTACTGAGACACCTGCAGCACTATTCTCATATTCAAATCAAACCAAAGCACTGTTTGCAGGTCAACAGTCAAGAAATACTGGTTTAATGCTGGTCTTCTTATACAGGGTCATTTAATTTCACATCGCACATTGTGTACTCCATATTTATGAAGTTTCATGGAGTGTAAGTCAAATTCAAGAAGTAAAAAGCTTCTGTGATGTTTGGCACAACAAGTCTATAGCTTGGCCTGTTATGATGCTTTCATTGAATAGATAAAGTTTGTTTCCTAGCACTGAAGCATGCTGTACTGTGGATATGATATTTGCATGCCGCCTCTCCTGCAAAAATATGCAAATCTTCATTCTTGATATTTGTCATAACATTTTTTTTAAATTAATTTATTTAAAAAATCTTCTCATAATAAATGTTGTTTTGGAGAGAAACGCTGTATGGTTAACCGGTTTAAAGTTGAGAGGAAATAACTTATTTGTCTAAGCTGGAAAACAAACGTGGTACAATTATAGCTCAGTGCACCTGTATGAAAAGCACGTGGCAGCCCTCCATATTTTAACAATTTCATGTGTTTTTCTGATCCTGACTGTACTGTAGTAGGATCATGTGTCTTTAGTGACAGCGCTGTCATTACATTGACTGCTGTGAACATCAGTTCTTTGGTTGTTATGCACTTTGCATTGTCTTACAGTTTGTTTGAATTAGCTTATTGTGTTTCCACAGACACCAGGAACCTATAAAAAGAATGTTCTGGAAGATGATCTTCCTTATCTGGAATTTGGTGGAACAGTCACATACAGCCAGGAAAGACATGACTGCTCATTTTTATCTGAAGATTTAAGGTATTGTTTGGCTGAATCGCTTAAAAACATGCTTAGGTAATCCCCCCATCACTGGTACATTTTTTATAACAGTTGAAGGTACACCACAAAGGATTTTTAAATACATTTTTATAAAAAAAAAACAAAAAAAAAACTTTATTTAGCTACTAGTCAGATCTGCTCTGAGTATGCTGATTAGAGATAACCATGATTATCTAATTAAAAATTGGGAAGTAAAATTGTCAGATTAAATGTCAGTGCTTCTGCGTTCACTCACAAAAGCACGGAATTCCCCCTTCGCGTTCGCTCGCAAAATAATTTAAATGTAGTTTTTCCTTCCACCTCGTTTCTGTGCAAGCACAACGTTTTTTTTTCTCATTGTGTATAATCATCATGTCACTTTAGGTCCCAGAGTTTCACAGTGTCCACTTAAAGGAGTAGTTCACTTTCAGAATAAAAATCTACAGATAATGTACTCACACCCTCGTCATCCAAGATGTTCTTGTCTTTCTTTCTTCAGTCGTAAAGAAATTGTATTTTTTGAGGAAAACATTTCAGGATTTCTCTCCATATAATGGACTTCTATGGTGCCCCGAGTTTGAACTTCCAAAATGCAGCTTCAAAGTGCTCTGAATGATCGCAGCTGAGGAAAGAAGGGTCTTATCTAGCAAATGATCGGTTATTTTCTACAAAATTCTACAAAATACAATTTATATACTTTTTAACCTCAAATGCTAGTCTTGTCTGTGTACTCTGTGTGTACTCTGTGTATTCCAGTTCATGACCGTTGGAGTATATCGAAAAACTCCCATCTAATTCTCTCCTCCAACTTTAAAATTGCCCTACATCACTGTTTTACCTTTTTTTGTAAAGGGTGCTTGATCTTCTTTGCACGTTCATTTTGTAAACACTGGATCGGTACTTCTGAAGTTGGAGGAGAAAATGAGATGGTTTTTCAACATACCCTAACTCTCATGAACTGGAATACACAGAGTTCACACAGAGCTAGGCAAGATGAGCATTTGAGGTTAAAAAGTATATAAATTATCAATGTTTTTAGAAAATAATCGATCGTTTCGCTGGATAAGACCCTTCTTCCTCGGCTGGGATCATTTAGAGCCCTTTGAAGCTGCATTTTGGAAGTTCAAACTCAGGGGCACCATAGAAGTCCATTATATGGAGCGAAATCCTGAAATATTTTCCTCAAAATAACACGAGTGAAGAAAAAAAACCATAAACATCTTGGATGATAAGGGGGTGAGTACATTATCCGTAAACTACTCTACCCTAGATTCTCTTAACTGTAATGCAAGAAAGTCTCTAGAAAATCGTGGAAATTTCTACTGTGAATAATTTGGATTTGGTAATTATTAAACATAAAAATATATGGTCTAATGCTGAAGAGTCTGGGTTGGTCCTTCAGTCTGTGTAGGTTTGACCCAGGAAGTATACACAGTTACTGATGTCACAGTTTTATATTTGGCCTTTGTGTCTCTCAATCAGATCTGGTTTGGCATCAGGCTCAGCGGTGGGATTTGATCTGGAATGGCCACCCAGCTTCACCAAAGGGAAGACAAAGAAAGTGGCTGTAGTGCAGCTGTGTGCATCAGAGGAGAAATGCTATCTTTTTCACATCTCCTCCATGTCAGGTGGGTTTAGGCAGTAGCTGCCCGTCATTGCTTAGTCAGGGGTGCAAACTTGTCACCTTTTGGCGAAATTTGCCGTTTTCACCTTGAAATGGGTCATTCCCTTGAATTGTGTTGATCTGTAAAAAAAAAAAAAAAAATATTTGGGGGGGGATTCGCTGTCGTCGGTCGTATCTGAGAGTCATCTGTGTCACGTCACCTGTAGCATTTTTTCCTCTGTTGGCAAAGGAATGGACCCACCCTACTCTCTCTGGCTGCGTTTCCCGATAATGTTGTCTCTTTGTGCTCTACGAAAACTCTTAACGGTGTAACTTTGCTAGACTTGTTCCTAAAACTATACCTTAGGAGGTTGCTTAAGATATACCTTCTTATGTGCGACGTTACCAGGTGCTGTCTATGGCGGTGATGCTAAATCGGTTGATATTGATGGCTCAAAAATAGATTATTATCTCTATACATGGTCTGCTTCAGTGTGTTATATGTGAAAGTGGTGTTCTTTGTAAAATATGTGTTGATTTCAAATAAAAGCAAGGCACTCTGTCCTGTTAGAACGCAGCAAACTTGCGTGAAACTTTTACTTTCGCTTTGCACGTCAGGAAAGAAAACAAGGAAAGAAAAATATATACCCGGAGCTCCACATAAAATACAAGGAGAAAAAAACCTACATGAGACACTGCTTAAGAATTTGAACAGCTTTTAACAAAAGGAAAAAGGGGCCACTTGTATTAATTAATATATGTTAGCCTGGACCACAAAACCAGTCATAAGTAGCATAGGTATATTTGTAGCAATAGTCAAAAATACATTGTATGGGTAAAATGATTGATTTCTTTTATGCCAAAAATCATTAGGATATTAAGTAAAGATCATGTTCCATGAAGATATTTTGTAAATTTTCTACTGTAAATATATCTTTAATTGCTGAAAATGAACTTATTTTTTAATTACTAATGTACATTATTAAGAACTTCATTTGGTCAACTTTAAAGGCGATTTTCTTAATATTTTGATTTGGGGGTGGGTGGTGGGGTAGTTTAGTTTGTCACCTTTTTCACCACTAATGAGTTTGCACCCCTGCTAGTATTATCTGATTATCTGCTCATGTACTGTCTGTTTTTTGTTTAAGGGTTTCCTCCTGGCCTGAAGATGTTTTTGGAGGATGAAAATATCATGAAAGTTGGCGTGGGAATTGAGGGTGACAAGTGGAAGTTATTATCTGATTATGACATCAAATTGAAGAATATTGTTGAGCTCTCTGACCTGGCAAACAAGACGGTACGCTGTCTCAATATTTCTAGATGAATTTCAGCATATAGTTGTTTTGCTATGTGATCTGGTATGAAACCATTAATCTCTTTATTAATAGTGTTTGAGAAGTCAAGTATCATTATTACTGATGCTCATACTTGTTCAAACTCTTAAGGGATAGTTCATTCGAAATTGAAATTGAATCATCCTCAAGTTGTTCCAAGTTGTTCAGTATCAATTTCTTCTTCTAAACCTAAAAGATGATATTTTGAAGAATTTTGGTAACTAAACACTTAATGGTTCCCATTGACTTCCATAGTAGAAGAATAGAAAAAAGTAGAAGTAGAAAAAAAAAATCAATGGAAGTCAGAGGGGACATCAACTGTCTGGTTACCCACATTCTTTACAATA
The DNA here is from genome assembly GCF_049309525.1 of Garra rufa. Lineage (NCBI taxonomy): Eukaryota > Metazoa > Chordata > Actinopteri > Cypriniformes > Cyprinidae > Garra > Garra rufa. Next base: position 32,652,626 of record NC_133383.1, read on the forward strand.
TATTCTTTTGCGTTCAGCAGAAGAATTCATACTGGTTTAGAACTTGAGGATAATTTTGGGGTGAACTATCCCTTTAACACTGAGAATTAAACTACCAACCTGAACGATTCCTCACATTTTGCCTGGTTGGTGATGAGTAAGGTATAATGTACAGTAAATTACAGTCAACTAGTAACAAAATAAACCCTGACAAGGTTATTTTGCAATAACTGACTGACTAATTTATTACACAGCAACTTGCCAAATAAATTAAATACAAGTGTTGTTGACTAAAATTAAAATGTTCAGTATTTGAAATAAAGCTGAAAATACAAATGTTAGAAATGTTGCCTTGGAAATTAACTGATACAAGATAATACGTTAAGGACATAAAACTAAAAGTGACTAAAGTAACTGATACAAGGACCTGAGATCAAATGGCATATACTTATCTAGAAGCCTTGGTTAAAAAAATAGTCCATTATCATGTAAAAAATCCCCTTGGCAACAAAATGGCTAAAATGACTAATACTGTTTTAGTGTTCATGTTTATACTGATGTAATTTTCACTGCAGTTGATAACTGAGACACAAGATGGCGCCAAGCTGCTTGGTTAAAATGAGAGCAAGTTATAATATAATATTGCCATGAAAGACACTGAATATTGGGAATTATCTGCAATTGACTGAAGTTAACCACAGTACCCTGTCATTGTGACAGTTAAATGTGTTTTATTCAGTGAAGTACAACTGTAAATGGAAAAAAAAACATGTATTGCATAAAATGATTGATAAGGATAAAATTCATGAAAAAAATGATTTTGAGTGTGATAAATTGATGTTTCTGTGTTGGTTGTTTTATTCAGCTGAGATGTTGTGAGAAGTGGAGTTTGGATGGTCTAGTGAAACACTTATTGAAGAAGCAGCTCTTCAAAGATAAACTTGTGCGCTGTAGTAAATGGGACGACTTTGCTCTGTCAGAAGACCAGAAGAGATACGCAGCCACAGATGCTTACGTGAGTCAAAATAAACTGTTGCAGTTGAGCAACACTACATGGGTAAAACTGTGTTGTGACAAACTAAAAGCCATCTAACAGATGCCTATCAAATATACACTCATGTAAATTAGATATTTACATCTTGATGCTAATTAAAAAACAAAAACTAACTTAACTTGACTTTACTTTCCTAACAGGCTGGATTGCTTGTATATCAAAATCTACAGGCAGTTATATCTGGTGAGATCTGTTGTTTGCTTATTAATGTAGAGGCTGTGCTATTCTAATGTACTTGCATGCAATGATGATCAAATGTTTTGATACTGCTTCGTCTGAACTGCATATGTAATATTCGTATATCATTGTCTGCCTTTCTATACACTTGCTCTGTGTTCGTTTGCCTACAGGCCGCTCAGAAACCTCAGCACTTGGTTTGAAACAGAGAGTTTTTCAGATTGCTTGTGATCTTAAAGATCTGGCTGATAATCTTCCAGATGAACTCGACTGCATGAACAGGTCAGTGTTTTTCTCTGAGGTCCAGAGATAATGTTTGGCTTAGGTCCAATATTGTTGGCATTGTATTTTACTCTTAGCATTAGTTAAATATGAACTTGTTGTACCTACTTCCTTAACGTTACCTTACTGTGACTGAGTGAGTAAAATTTCTGGATATCAAATAAAAATTGCTTATGTGTAAATGTTGCTGGTCAATTGTCTGTATGTATATCTGTATGTCAGAAAATGTGCTAGTGAACGTGTTTTTTTTTTTTTTTTTTTTTTTGCTGTTCAAAGCTGTATAACAGTAGCCTCATTTTCTAGTCCAATTTGCATTTCAGGCTAATCAACACTACTTGTTGCAATTTAGAGTCTCTGCGCAATAGTGCATGATGGGTACAGACTCCAGTGTTTTTTTTTAACAAATCAGACTATGACTTCATCCAGTCAGAGGATATCAAACTTGTTAGAAGAACGCATTTTGTAGTATATAATGCTTGACAATTGTACAATGCAATTAACCCTTCTGCGACCTTATGGACATTTTTGTCCATTTCAGTTTTTTTTGTTATAAGTGTGCCTGTGTTAATGCCAACTGCATAAATTTTGGCTCAGGTGTTTATTTTTATTGAATATTTAATATTTCACCCTCATTTCCATCAAATTAAATTTACCCTCCGTACAAAAAATACTCAAACTCAGGACCTTAAGGACAAAAATGTCCACATTGAAACCCATTAAAACGGCATTTTTTTAACCCAGGGCCATTTAACTATAAAATTATGCAATATTTGGTATCGGCAAGGCTTCAAATTTGACATTTTTACCATTTTTTACTAGATTGTGCAATTTATTTTCAAATTTGGCATATACATTTAAAAAAAAAAAATCTAACACTACATAAAAAATATAAATGCCTCAAAATTAATGTTGTTGTTCTTCACTGACACACCCAAGAATCTAATAAGCAAAGAAAAAAAAAATGCTTAGCATTTAGTATATGGAAAAACTATTAAATAATACTATTTTTCATTTTTTCATAAAAAGCACCTGTGGCATTATGCAAACAAACCAGCATTTAAAGGGTTACAATTCTGCAAATTAATGAATGTTTGGTATCTATGGATAGAACAGATGCTGGTTAAAAAAATTACATCAGTGAAAGTGGAGAAAAATCTTAATAAACCATATTTTTATGACAGTTTTTGGACATGGAAATTTTTGTCCATTTCAGTTTTTTTTTTTTTTTGTTATAAGTGTGCCTGTGTTAATGTCAACTGCATACATTTTGGCTCAGGTGTTTATTTTTATTGAATATTTAATATTTCACCCTCATTTCCATCAAATCATATTTACCCTCCGTACAAAAAATACTCAAACTCAGTACCTTAAGGACAAAAATGACCACATTGAAACCCATTAAAATGGCAATTTTTTAACCCAGGGCCATTTAGCTATAAAATTATGCAATATTTGCTAATTGGCATTCATTCTATCAGCAAGGCTTCAAATTTTACATTTTTACCTTTTTTATTTTACTAGATTGTGCCATTTTTTCAAATTTGGCATATACATTAAAAAAAAAAATCTTACACTACATAAAAATATAAATGCAATATAAAAATATAAATATAAATGTAGAGGCAAAAGATTAATTTCAAATCACAAGGCATAATTCCACAGTCTATGGTGCATAATTCTCCCTTTGCATGGTTAGTACCCATATTATGTGAGTTATGATGTGATTTGTGTGAATATTTTTTTCCTTTTTTGCAGTGCTGAGAGACTAGTGGATGATCTGTCTCAGATAGTTGCATCTCTAAGAAGCGCTTTGTCGAATGACAGCAAACCACTTAATCCATCAGTTGAAGAAGCTAAGAGTAAGCCACAGAGCCATAGTCAGTGTGAGGAAGACGCTGACAGACACACAAAGAGAGAATGTGTGATGTCTCTGGATATCTCTGAGTATGAGCTGCAGATGCTGGAGGAGCAGGCCAGACAGGAGCAGCTGGAGGAAGAGTGTATCTTAGCTTTCCAGGTGACTGCTGTATTCAGCTCCTCTGTGCTTTATCAATGTTTATTTACTGATGTTTCATGAGTGTTGTTGTTTCCTTCAGACTCAGCAGGCATCAGCCCCCCAGAACTCCAATGACATGGAGAGTGATGAAGATTTTGATGATGAAATGATGAAGGTAAAACTATTTCATAAATGCAGCTAATGTTATGTTTTCAGGTGATTGTTCACAAAAAAAAAAAAAAAAAAAAAAATTGTCCCATTTAAGAACCCCAGAAATGAAAACTCTGTCTTTGTTAAGTTACCCTTTTGTCTTTGAGGCTGTTCTTTTCTGTTATTTAAAAAAAAGTTCCAAAAATACCATAATTATCCATTAAAGATAGTCCAAAAAACTCAACTAGAAAGACATGAGGATGAGGTAAATGATGGCACATATTTCTGAAAACTTACTCAAATAGTTTGATGCCTAATAGTTACTAAGAGCAAATCTTTACTCTTGTTGTGTTTCTCTTCTGTTGTTTGTCAGTGTGCTGCTGACATAGAAAGATTAAATGATGAACATGGTCATGAGAAACAGGCACTTGCTGAAGATGATGATGAAGATGTTGAGGAAGACGGGGAAGAGGGATTTGGTAAATTTACTGTCCATGATAAACATGAATGTGTATACATACACACATACCTTATATACATATAACATTCAAGCATAGTAATTCAAGTAACCTAAATTATACAATATAATTTGTCATTTACATTTAGATACAAGCTTGATTTCGTTTAAATCTGTTTTAATGCTTGTATAAAATTACAATAATCCTAAATAATGTTAAGATTGTGTGTGTGTGTGTGTGTGTGTGTGTGTGTGTGTGTGTGTGTGTGTGTGTGTGTGTGTGTGTGTGTGTGTGTGTGCTCCTTAACATTATTTAGGAATATTGTAAGGAAAGTTTTGCCACTTTCAATTTTATACAAGCATTAAAACAGATGTAAAAGAAATCAACCTTGTATTTATTAAAATGTAAATGAGAAATTATATCGTATAATTTTCTCTTACTTGAGTTACTATGGATATTATCAGTATGTAAGCTAAGATTTGTTTAATATTTATTAGCAGCAGTTAATAATACTTGTTTGTTTCTATTAAGATTCAAGCATCCCACAACCTGTTCCTGGACAAATTAAATGCCTAAAAACGTTCTTTGGTCATCACAGCTTTAAACCGTAAGTTTTGAAACCCAAGTTGTCTTGGTGTGTCTTTTATACTATTGCTTAAGAAGTGTATATGTAGTTGTTAATGCCATTGGCACACTGTTGGTTTTAAATGTGATCTGTCATACGATGCTTGTTTTTTTTTTTTTTTTTTTTTTTAGGGTTCAGTGGAAAGTGATTCACTCTGTTCTCACAGAGAGGAGGGATAATCTTGTTGTCATGGCAACTGGTATAACTTTTCCTTAATCTTTAAAGTTATGAGATATTTACTAAATGATCTTGTAGTTGTAATAGTTCATTTGCCCAGCTCTAAATGTAATTATAAGGCATGAAGACATTTAAAAAGTGCTAAACAAGTAATTTTGACTTGACTTTGGGTTCAGATATATGCACAAATGAATCACTGTGTTGGCAGGATATGGGAAGAGTTTGTGTTTCCAGTTTCCTCCAGTGTATTGCAAGAACGTCAGTGTGGTCATTTCCCCTCTAATCGCCCTCATGGAAGACCAGGTGCTTCATCTACAGTACGTCACACTTCTGTCTGACATAATATTTTCAGAGAAATTTTAACTTTTGAAATGTACACTGCTGCTTAAAAGTTTGGGATCAGTAGGATTTTTCTAGAAGTCTTCTATGCTCATCAAAGTTCCATTTATTTGATCAAAAATACAGAATAAAAAGTAATATTATGAAATATTATTGCAATTTAAAATAGCAGTTTTTTTTATTTTGATATACTGTAAAATATAATTTATTTCTGTGATGCAAAGCTGAATTGTCATCAGCTGTTACTCCAGTCTTCAGCATCATATTATCCTTCAGAAATCATTCTAATATACTTATACTGATTTATTCCTTTCATTATCAATGTTGGAAACAGTTGTGATGCTTAATATTCTTTTGGAAACTGATACTTTTTTCAGGATTGTTTGATGAATAAAAAGTGAAAAAGAACAGCATTTTTTCAAAATAGAAATATTATATAAGTCTATACTCTCAATTTGTGTCAATTTAACACATCCTTGCTGAATAAAAGTATTAATTTCTTTCAAAGAGAGAAAGAAAGAAAAAATGATTGAACCCAAAATTTGAACAATTGTTACAGACGTTTTGTATTTTAAATGAATGCTGTTCTTTTAAAAATTTTGTTTATCAAAGAATCCTGAAAAAAAAAAGTATCACAAGGTTCCAAAAAACACTGATAATAAATCAGCATATTATAATGATTTCTGAAGGATCATGTGACACTGAATACTGGAGTAGCGATGCTGAAAATTCAGCTTTACATCACAGGAATAAATTATATTTTAAAGTGCATTAAAATAGAAACTACTATTTTAAATTGTATTAACATTTCTCAATATTTCACTGTATTTTTAACCAAATAAACGCAACCTTGATGAGCAGAAAATTCTCCTTTTAAAAAGCATAAAGTCTTACTGATCCCAAACGTTTGAGCGGCAGTGTAAGTTGTGACTGACTTTAGAACCATTTTGTGACGCAAGTTTTTGAATGTGGATTTACGGCTGTAGTTAAAAATTCTAATGTAACTGAGATTTTGGTGTGTAGTGGTCAGCTTGAACACTGAGTGGTGCACATAATAGATATTATAGAAGAAATCACATGGTAGCTCTAAAAAGAACATTGTGTGTTTGCTGGTGAGATTATTTGAATAAGACCTCAAATGATTTCTTTTTCATTTATCTTTGTGTTGCAGAATGTCAAACATTCCTGCTTGTTTTCTTGGATCTGCTCAGACCAAAAACCTAGATGTGGAAGTGAAGAGGTGAGAGCCTAGTTGGCATAAAATGCTTTTGGGAGCTTGACATGTCCTGTGATCTTACATGCTACACTCCTAATAAAAATAAGTAAAATGTTGAAAAAATAGAATATTAAGCAGGTAATGTACAGGACCAAGGATACAGTGGCAAGATAAAGCATGTTTCTCGAAATCGGGTTTGTTCTGACAAATTTAATATGAGCTTGTATTCACTTATAAACACTGATCACCACACATACATAGAGAACATCGGTAACACTTTATTTTACGGTTTCTTAACTAGTTGTTTATTAGGATGCATATTACTAGAATATTAGCCATTTATTAGTACTAATTAAGCACATGTTAATGCCTTATTCTACATCCCTAATCCTACCCAATACCTAAAGTTAACAACTACACTACTAACAATTAATAAGCAGCAAATTAAGAATTTATTGATTTATACAGCTCAGCTGTGCTTGCTTGATGTGTGAGAACCACTGAGGTCTGTTTTCATGCATCAAGCAAGCTTCTGTACTCTTTGTATTTGCATTAATCAGTGTTACAGTAAATCTGTTCTTCATACAAAGCGATTGTGCCTCTTCTGAAGACTTGGGTTTATTTTTTCATATGGATTACATTTATGATATATTTAAGAGTTTTTTTTTTATTGTCATATTGTGACTTTCAGGAGAGGGACAGAAATCTCAGACTTTATTAAAAAATATCTTCATATCTTGTGTTTCAAAGATGAACAAAAGTCTTATAGGTTTGGACTAGGGTTGGATATCATTTGAATTTTATCGATTCCGATTCTTTTCGATTCCCAGTTTCGATTCCAGTTTAGTAAAAATCAACAACAACAACAAAAGTCAAACATTAATATATCAAACATGTTTATTTTCAGTGCCATAAGTTTTAGCTCAAATAACAAACAAAAATTCTTTTCTTTTATTTCGACGTGGTGAACCAACTGCAGATGCTTAGACATGTTGCTCATGACACCTTGCTTGCAACATATTAGTTTATTACAGGGGTTCTCAACATTTTTTACACCGGGGCCCCCCTCCTTCTCGAGTGAATTTTGCAAGGCCCCCTATGCCTGACATTTCCTCTAAAGGTGTTTATTTTTGAACCTTTTTTAGTAACCAAAACATTTGTTTTTTGCCTTTTTATTTTTCTACTGCATTTCTACAAAAACAATCAAAATTAAACAAATTTTGAACAAACTTTAAATTAAAGCTATACTTTTGAATTTAAAAGAAACCCCTCTGCTCAGTTCTAACTTTTTAACATGTGTATATACACATATACAGATTTAAAGCTCCTGAATTCTTTAATTCAGACATTCTTCACAACTTCAGAGTACTTTTTCTTAAGCAAGGGAACCTGCCAAACATTCAACAGGGAGATGCCAAAAGACAGGACATTCGTTTTGACAACTATGCAAATATTTTGAAATTTTACGCAAAAATACTATGGATCAGAGTGCCAAAATTATGAATAGTTTGTGAATCAACAGCGGACTTATGCGTGCCTAATGTATGAGTCCGATTTACAAGAATGAATACATTAGGCACGCGTGAGTTTGTTACAATTACTCTGGTTGTCTTTACCTTTACATTAGCACAAGGGTTTGTTTCATGCAGCCAAGTGATGAAGTAGATACCTGTCTTCCCGCGGGGTGTTATGGTACTTTTATGCGGGCTTTTGCAGGCGGGAGTGGGATAAAATAACATATATTTCTGCTGGAGCGGGCGGGCGCGGAACTAAAAAATTTGTCCCTTACAGGTCTCTAAGATGAAGTTTGTGTGCAGCGGTAGCTTTGTCTTCGGTTTTTACAAAGTGTAGCCACACTTTTGAGTGCTTCCCGCGATCCATCTTGTAGACTGATGTTTACATTACCACATAAGGTCCTGGCAGATTGCCAGATGAAAAAATGCACCCAGGAATCGATACAAGGAATCAAAATTTTAATTTTTTAACAAGTATCCGATTCTTTATCTTCAGTATCCGATTCCAGAATCGGAATTGATTCCCAACCCTAGTTTGGACCAACAAAAATGTGTGTAAATGCTAACTACATTTTCTTTTAATCCAGTAGAGTGCTGTGGAATGATCTCAAAAAAGCCATTTACACAATTTTAAAAAGCCATGACTAATTTTGTGACCAATTACTGCAGAAAACCAACTCATTTAAAAGGGTTCACATAGATGTTTATGCCACTGTTCCTTATACATCTATATTAATTGTGACCTAAAAGCTGGCTCTTATTCAAAAATTCAATGGACATGTCAGATTTGAACTATCCAAGATTAGTTTCACTTCAGAAGATTCGTTGACGTGTATTTAGCCACTGACATTCCTTTCCCTGTTCTCTTGTCTTTAGTGGTCATTTCAGAGTGGTGTACATGACACCTGAATTCTGCTCTGGGAACATTCCTCTGCTAGTGCAGCTCGACAGGACTATTGGTAAATCAAACAGGAAGAAATAAAATCCCAGTTGAAATTATTTAGTGCTTCCTTATAAATGAGGAACTTCTTTACTGTGTGTGTTTTGTAGGTTTGTCACTGGTTGCGGTAGACGAGGCTCATTGCATCTCTCAGTGGGGTCATGATTTCAGAAGTGCGTATCGTGACCTGGGAAAACTCAAGAAAAATCTCCCTGGTGTAAGCCATACAGTGTTTTGAAATCTACTTTGTGTCATTGTGAAGTTGTAGAGGTGAAATCACTGAATTATAAATTTTGATCATATTTCTTGCATTTGGTTCTTTTATCAGGTTCCTTTTTTGGCACTTACGGCTACTGCGAGTCCGTCCATCCGTGAGGACATCATTAAGAGCCTTCATCTGATCAATCCTCTGATCACCTGCACCTCGTTCGACCGACCAAACCTCTACTTGGATGTCAATCGCAAATCTGGTGACATTATCCAAGACCTCAAACAATTTCTCATCAAAAAAAAAGGGTAGGCCATGCTGATTCTTGTCAGAAAGTTATTTGTAACTTGTCAGAAATATTCTTTGCACATTCTTTGTGACTGGGCTGAGGAGTGTTTTAAGATTGCTTAATGCAGTGGTTTTAAAAGTTCCATTTAACTTGAAGAAATTATGACAGATAAATAGTAATATTGTACATTACCAATATTGTATATTAGTATACACAATTCTTAAGGTAATAATATAAAATAATATATAATAATAATAATAAGAAGAAGAATTGAATATTTTAATATTGTTTTGATAAATTTGTTTTGAATCTTAAATCATAGAATACAGAAAACATGGAAACCAGTATGTTTTTATTACCTTAGAATGAGCGATTTCTATCTATTTACACAGTGGGTCCCCTTTTTGTTCTCAAGGTCTAACAAACACGTGGAAAGCATTTATTTCTTCATTAATAGTAGAATAATATTGTGATAAATGTCAATATTGTAAGAATGGGAGAAAAAGTATTGTTAAAATATTTTTAGCCATATTAGTCAGCCCTGATTTTAAGTAAGACAATATCTTAAACCATTACAAAAGCTGATGTTTGTTTACTCAGCATCTGCATTACATTTTATTAAAAAAAAATAATGTGTGAGAGAATTTTAAAAGTGTGATTTCTGGACTAAAATTTAATAATGAATCTGCTATGTCAAACTCTTAAATATTTTATTGAGTAGAAATTTCTGTTTGTGAATAAAAATATATTTTTAAAATACCAGTGATCACAAACAACTAGAATATAAATCTACTAGTGAACAAAGGTGAACATTCAGCTATTAAAATAGAGTCTAGAGTTATTTAATTCAGTTATTTATGATTATTTGTTATATTTATTTTAATGTATTGCCAAAGTGCTTTGCCTGCTCAAATATCTGTTTTTGACCAGCAATTTACACAAAACAAAAATTTAATCCAAAACTTAGAATTTGTCTTATCTTAGTTTAATGCTAATCATCTAAATCCACTTACAGCCCCTTTACACTCATTACAGTATTTTTTTTGTAAGCATACAACTTTTGTTTTGTAGGGGTGGCTTTGAGCTTGAAGGCTCAGCCATTGTGTACTGTCCGTCGAAGAAAGAGGCGGAGCGTGTGGCAGCGGGGCTGCGTAAGCTGGACGTTCTGTGTGGAGTTTATCACGCGGGTCTAGGCATCAAACAGAGGAGAGAAACCCAGCATCAGTTCATGAGGGATGAGATTCAGGTATATGCCATTAAAAGTTAAGTTAGAATTTTGTCTCACAACATAAACAGCATCTGTTTTTGTAGTGTCTATATCTATGTTTGTGATGAAGATTAGCTGATTTTACAGTTTCCTTTGAATTTTTTTTTTCTCCCAAGTGTAAGTCGCTTTGAATAAAAGCGTCTGCTAAGTGAATGAATGTAAATGTTTTGGTTGGGATTTATGGTGCTTAACTGTGTTGGTTCTTCATGGTTTTGTCTGCAGTGTGTGGTGGCCACTGTGGCGTTTGGGATGGGCATTAATAAATCTGATATCAGGAAAGTCATCCATTACGGCGCTCCCAAAGAGATGGAGTCATATTATCAGGAGATCGGGAGGGCTGGGAGAGACGGGCTGCCCAGTGCCTGTCACGTCTTATGGATGCCCAGAGATATGGCCCTGAATAGGTGACAACTCATCCTTATTTTGTTAACTAGTTAACAAGACTTTTTCTGTTGGACATACTTAAAATGTAGGGATGCACCGAATGTTTGGCAACTGAAATAATAAGCAAAAGCTGAATAAATAAGCTGAATAAATTATACCGAACAATGACGTGATCAAATAGAGGCGTGCACTAATGCAGCAAACATGTGGGCAGCATTTAAAACTGACCGAGAAAGACACAAAAATCATTACAAGCACCGACAGCGAGAGACTGTTTAGTGTCGCATCGCATGTCTTCCAGGAGAAGAGAAAGGGCTGGTTGTTGCTGGTTACTGTATGATGACTGAAATCACCAAATGGTCTTAAACCATTAGTAAATAAACTACAGATCGTTATGTTGTCTAATACATGCACCAGTTGTATTTATTCTGACAGCGCTGCACCAACTCCTGAGCCAGGGTTCAAAGTCCAAAGCGCAGGAAAAAACTGCGTGATGAGAATCATTTATAAATCTGCTGCTGTGAACAGAAAGTAGTGCTGAGGTCTTCTTGCAGGTTTCTGCCAAAATAAAAGTCAACATTCATAAATGTTAGTATTGTAATTTTACTGTTGTTCTGTAAAATAAAATAAAAAAGATAAAAATAATGATAACAATCATTATAACAGCTCGATTAATACATTTATTCTAACATTCTCCTTTGCTCAGCAAGGTTGCATTTATTTGTACATTAAAAACACATGCCTGATTCAAGAAGGGGGTCTTAAAAATAATAAGTTAGTAAAATATTATTCTTTAGCCGTTTTTAAGTTCAATTGTGCTTTGTTGGTAGGCTATAATGTCTACTAGAATGTTAAAAATGTTCAGTGTTAAATATTTTTTAATTGTTGTTTTGTAATTTTTTTTTTTTGTTGTTTTTTTGAAAAGCAAGACAAAACTGTAAAAAGCACATTTTGGCTATTTAATTCATGCAATGGTGAAAAAAAATTGGCAAAATACATGGGGCAGTGTTCGATAATCAGCCTTCAGCCTTCAGCCCAGTGTGTAATTTTGTTTGCTTTCGGCCAAAAATTTTCATTTCAGTGCTTCCCTTTTAAAATGCTTTGTGTTTTGTTGAAGATTCATTCTCAACCAATCCAAAAGCGAGTGCTTTAGAAGTCACAAAATGGACATGATGGCAAAAATGGAAAAATATCTGAATTCAACCAAGTGCAGGCGAAAGTAAGTGTATTTAATTTTGGGTGAATATCTCCCAAAATTAGAAATAATTACATTGGAGTTTAAAAAAAAATATATATTACTACTTTTAGAATCACTTGCATTTGCACCAATTCTATTGAGACATTGTCTTTTTATTTTTTTTGTGCATGATGAATTGTATCCTAGGTTGATTTTGTGTCATTTTGAAGACAAGCGTCTGAGGAAAGTGACTTCTGGAATTATGGGTAGCAGTAAATGTTGTGATAACTGCAAGTCAGGGTGAGTAAATCTGCTTTCTGTGTGTTTTCAGACTGTTCTGAGTTCATAAAGGATGACTTATTTTGTTGTTGTTTCAGTGAAAACAGAGGGGATCCAGAGGTGGTCCTACAGGACTTTGGTTCGTCTGCGTATCAGCTGATGAAGGCTGTCAGCACTATGGATGAGAAGTTTGGCATCACAGCGCCCATCCTCTTGCTGCGGGGCTCAGTACGTCAAACAGAAAACTGTTTAACACCCAGTAATATATAAAACTAAACCTTCTGCTTTGATTTTGAGCTTAATCACAATCATTTATTAATTCAGAAAGTCTGTGCTTAAAATAAGTCCATTAAAGGAGACAAAAGTTGTGAGAAAAAGACATATTATTGTATAGATGTTTATTGACGTTGAAAGATATATTGTATAAATGAAGCCTTTGTCTTTTACATGGGAGTTAGAACTTTGCAAGTGCATTTCTAATCCTCCTTTTAGAGCTCTCAGCGGGTTCCAGATCGATTTCGGAAGCACTCTCTCTTTGGTATCGGAAAGGAAATCTCAGAAACTTGGTGGAAAGCCCTCAGCCGAGAACTTATTGCTGAAAAATATCTGATGGAAGCCACCGGCCACAACAAATTCACCACCCTCTGTAAACTCACACCCAAGGTACTGCCTAAAGATTAGTCATATACTATTAAATAGAAATTGTATCAAGGAGTGTCTGTAAAGGGGAAAATGCACATTCCCCTGAATCTCTTCCCAAATACATTTCGATTAAAAGTGTTCTGATTGTCTTATCTTTACATAAACTTTGGTAAACATTGATAACAATGAAGCATTTAAATTTTCATTTAAAGGATCCACTTCCAGAATAAAAATTTACTGATAATTTACTCACCCCCATGTCATCCAAGATATTCATGTCTTTCTTTCTTCAGTCACAAAGAAGTTTAGTTTTTTTTTTTTTGAGAAAAAACATTCCATGGTTTTTCTCCATATAGTGGACTTCAGTGGTGCTCAACGGATTGAAGGTTAAAAATGCAGCTTCACAATCCCAGCCGAGGAATAAGGGTCTTATCTAGCGAAACGTTCAGGCATTTTCATTTTACTACTGTAAAAAGTGCTAGAGGGAGCGCAGCAGCAAGAACAACAGCATTTGATTTATTGTTTGGATGTATTTTTATTTTTAAAACTGCCTCTGATATTGATATTTATGTTGTAGTATAACAAGGGGAATGTGAAGGATACAAGCACAGAGAGTGCGTAGTAGCCTAAAGTATATGGTAGAATTATTATTTTCATTAGGATCCAAGCACAAAAGGTGCAGAGTCACATCTAATATTAAATTATTTTAATTTCCACCGGATACTACAAAATCTGTACATTTTAATTTGTTGTAGGATTCAGTTGGAAACATGTATATTAAAAGTCACTTATGAAATACAGACTTGATACATAAAATATGGTAAATATGTTAAATGATGTCTTCAATGCACAAAATTGTGAAAAACCATTATATATTAATCAACATTGAAAATGTTTTACTCAGGGCAGATCATGGCTAAGTAAAGCTGATGACGAGAGGCACAGACGACTCCTGCTGCAGCCCAACAGAGATCTGTTCAGCAGAGTGTGTGTACCGCGGTAAGACCCTCACATCTTACCATCAGTCCTCCAGCGCTCACACTCACTGCACTTTGTAGTTGAGGCCATATTGAGTCCCTGTGGCAAACCTGAGCCACCAGTCAAGTTTAATGCATGAGCCAAATTAATGTAAAAACTATTTTGACTAGAATTTTGTGATATATCTGGAATAGAGAGCAGACTGCATTAGTCCCTGTCAAAAATTATTTTAACCCTATTTCCTTTGCCATAAATCTCTTCTATGCTCAAATATGTTAATCAGTGCTATGGTAAGCCATAAGTTGGAGAGAAAAAAAAAACCTTTGCATGTATTTGATCGTTCAGGTATGCATCTTAAACTAAACGTTAACTTTACTTGTCCGTGTTCTGTTCCGTCTCTGAGTGCATACACAGAACAGCGCAAAATCTCTTTCATGCTTTTAAAACACCACATCAAATAAACATTAATAATTCAAGCACGTCCCATTTTATGCAAGTCACGTTACATGATTTTACTGAATTGCATGTGAAATTGGGCTTTTATGGAGGAGCGAAAGCGCACTACTAGAAAGGGGGCGGAATCGGGAGCAATATTCGTTTTATCTCTATTATTGCATTTTCATGATTACTTAAAGCTGAAATTCAAAATCGAAACTGAATTTCGATTAATTGCACAGCCCTAAATCTAATAAACATACCAGTTTTTTTTAAATCTTCTGTGATTTTTGCATTTTGTATGCTTTTTTTCCTAATATACTTAATGTAACATTATATTAATGTAACAAATATTCTTTTGTGACATTGCAGAATAGTAGGCATTGGACATTTTTCTTCCATGCAAAACACTGATCTCTGGATGTATTTTTATTGTATTCCTGATATGTCCTTGCAGGAGAAAAGCAGATCCAGCACATATCGAGTCTACTACTTCTAACTTGAAGTCAGATTACACTCGGGTCAGTAACATCCATTAATAAATTCTGAAATATTTATTATCCCCTTAATGAATAGTTTTACTTTTTCTGCAGGCCTCTTTAGTTTCATTTCAGAGACCGAAGGTCAGTTCTGGAGTTGTGGAGAAAGCAGGTTTACCAACTCGGTATGATTCATACATAAATAATAATAAATTTTTGCCATTTTGACTTTGACTGGTCTTTTTTTGCTTTTGTTTTGTGTATGTCGTTCAGAGATTTCTAGCACTTAATATATCACATTTCACATCTGTTGTGTGAAAAATGGCATTTAATATTTGTATACAGACCAGCTGTTAAGCCAACCCAGATTCGCACTGATGTCAAAGCCCAGACTCCAGCAGTCTCAGCTAGAGAAGTCCAGCTACAGGTACTGAATATTAAACACTCCTTCTACAGATTGAAGATGAGCAGTGATGTCATGTGGTGTGCTTATCTTCAGCACTTGTCATGTTTCTTATTTCTTAATAGTAATTAGGTAATTTCTGAACGGTCTACGTTTTTGCAAACAACAGTCCGTGTCTGTAATACTCACTGTTTGTCTCATTTCATTGGTTTTTACAGTCTGAACTGTATGGTAAGCTGGTGTCTGAGCGTCAGAAGTTAGCTGGTCTCAGAGACATCCCACCAGCTCTACTGGCCACCAATAAAATACTCCTGGACATGGCAAAATTAAGGTAATGTTTGCCTAAGTGAAAGGGTTTGTTGCCTCTGTATAGTGTAGAATAGTCCTCCAAAAAACATTTCCTTTCACTCTAAAACTAAGGTCACATTTACCATGGCAAAATCTAGTCATTCCTGTAGGAATATGTGTGATTCAAAATTTGAATAGAAAGCTGCTTTGTACATCGCTACACTATTGATAATACACTATGGACCATTTTGGCCACAAAAGTTTACTGAAATTGAAATGTGACTGCATCGTAATTGTTTAAAAAGCCAAATTTGTACTGACTCTTAATGTTTATAGTCTTTAGGCAGGCATGTTATTTTAATGTTTCATGTGGATTTCTGTTGCAGGCCGTGCACAACATCCAGCTTGAAACAGGTGGATGGTGTTTCAGAAGCAAAAGCTGCAATGTTACAACCTCTGGTTGATGTTATTGCCACATTCTGTCAGACAAATGGCTTACAGGTACTGTTTTTTTTTTATTCTTATGTTACCTATGGCTGTATTATTTGATGCATTTTATGCAATTTATTATTTAATGCGATTTAATGCATCCTTACTGAATAGAAGTATCAATTGGGTCACCTTTAGATTGTGGACCAATTCTTACTATTAACTATTAGCTGTAACTTTTGCTTCAATAAACTCTCAATTCGCTGATTATTAATAGTTAGTGAGGGTAGAGTTTAGTAGAGTTACTAAATTTAGGAATGGGGTGGATTAAGGGTCCTAAAAATGGTCATGCAGAATGAGGCATTAATATGTCTTAAAAGTACTACTGAACAGCCAGTGTATTAGTAATATGCATGCAAATAAGCAACTATTTAATTGTGAGAATTAGTCCTTAAAATAAAAGTCTCTTAAGTAGGTTTTGAATGGTGTGTATATTGTAAAAATAATGACTGTTTACAAACAAGTTTTCTTTACTTGTCTGCCAGGACTAGGCCTCAGGTAAATTAAGATATTTAAGCAGCTTTTGTTACAGAAAATGTTACAGGTGTGCATCTTAAGACAGAACAATGGCACATGACACGGACACAGAT